>NC_064437.1:14365000-14367500 GCF_023343835.1 Lagopus muta | reverse complement strand
TGTGTGTTGCCTCGGAGCAGCTGAGGGATTTTATTGTGGATGAAATAGCGTACAGTGCTCCTTTGTTAGTTGGGTGCCAAGATCCTGGACGTGCAGCTGTTCCTGGCAGTCCAATGGCTCACAACTCTGCCATAGCTGAGAGAATGAAATAAGTTTTTCAACTGATGGGAAATTCTTTCCCTACTATGAAGATGCTGATCAACTCCCTTTTTGCTCAGGACCTGTATTATAAAGCAGTGTTTATCTAATTCCATGTGTACTACAAAGCAATATTTATTATAAAATCTTTTCTTAAAACCTCTAAGGTCTAGGCTGTAGTGGGTGCCAGTGAAATCATTGGTGACTTGGCAGGTGATTTCTCTGAGAGCAAACCAAATGTTTTTTTGATGTCTGGTGTCATATTGTGTAGTCTCTGCTTTTCATTGTAGATTTTGCAGACCACTGTAAAAATTGAACAAAGCTCTACCTTTACTGCTTACTGTTCCTAAAAGAAAAGAAGGGAAGAAGAGAAGTAGTGATCACTGCTAATAAAAAATTTGATCATAAATACATGGTTACACCTTTTTAAAGGGTTCTCGCAGACCATGTTGAAAATGTTATGCTTGCTAGCAGAGCAGAGTAATGGAGGCACACTCTACAGATGGAGCTCCTAATCAGATTAGCAATAGAGCAGTTTGAAAAGTGCTTTGGAATAAAAGGCATTATATAAATGCAAGCCATTATCACTATGGGGTATATTTTTCTCCTGATGTGTGTGCATAATTCCCTCTAGAGTTAATGGGAGATGCATGCATACATTGAAGGGAGACTACCTGGCAGCATGCTTCTTTTCTGCTAAAATAACTGGGAAGATAAAATTTGATAGAGGGCAAAAAATGGTAGATCAGCTGAATAAAGTGTTGACTGGATACTGCTCAAACTAGTCAACTGAAAGCCTGGCCGCCACTTTTCAAAAGCTGAATGTTATATCTCAATGGGGTGATGGCAACTAAAGTGATTCAATCGGTGAAAGGAGTGATGTGATGTTGGTGTACAGCATGGCTACATGTAACTCAAGACACTAGTAGCTATTGATTAATTTGCTGGATTTTTAAAATGCCCTCGATTAAATGTCTTTTCTAATAAACCTTGTCTCTAATGATAAAGTAAATATTAGCTAAACAAAAAAATGTAGTGTCCTACAAATCCTGAATTGTCTTTCTGATGTTTACACAAAACCCAGGGAACAGAAGTAACTGCTATCTTTCAAGTCTTTACACTTTGGAGTCTCACATTACCTAAATGATATCAAGCAGTTACCAGCTAATCAGTAAGTGGGATGATCTGAGCCATCCTCAAAGTTGAAAAACAGCAACAACAAAAAACAAAAACCACCTGTCCTTAGCAAAATACTTTGGGGGATACATGTGACATCTAGTTAAATGTCAGATATTCGCTTTATTTTTAGTTTTTTATGTGACTGGAAGCAACAGCGTGTTCAGTCTCCTCCCATGGTCGTTCTTTTAGTGTGAAAATGTCCTCAAGCGTTTGATGTTGAGTCAGGCGATAGCTCAGACAGCTGAGTTACCAGCTCTGTCTGTACCTTCTCACCCCAGCAGCCATCTCCTTGTCATGAGCCTCATTAAAATTACAGTCTACAGAAGGATTCTGCAACACAAAATCCTTCTCTGAGTCAGCACCTATGACCATTACAAGGGCTACAACAGCTGCAATAATACCTTAGTGAGCCATTCTAACCTTTCAGAATAGCTGCACGACCACCATTTTCTTGTACGCCACACTAACTCTGAAGAGAATGCATTGCTTCTCTAAACCTTATTAGTAAAATGACTGGATTATACTGAAATCAAAAAGCATGTTGTCAAGAATGTCAGGCAGATTTAATGCAAGAGAGTGGGGGGCTGAGAAACTGAACAGCTGTAAGGTAAAAATGCAGGTTCACATTGACATTTGAAGTAACATACATTTGTTTTTATTCATTAAATATTCTTTTGGCTAACTCATTAGAGACCCCACTTCATCTACTAACCTTTTTGTCAATGTAGAACACAAAAAGGAAAAAAAAAAAAAAACTTAAAGTCACCTATGCAGCCCCACCAACATATGTTTACCATATACCATGTACGATTGCAACCGTTACAACAAGGCAAATGGGGGAAAACTTTTCCTCCACTGGAGTCTGTGCAGTCACACTAGACTAAATATGATATTTTAAAAAATCTGAATCAGGTCTATTGTTTACAGAACAACTTATTAGTATCTGTATGCTGGGGTTTCACCAGGTGTTTCATTATAAATCCTCATTTTGAAAAGTTTAAAACTCCAGGGTAGCATTGTTTTAAATTATAGAAGCATAGATTTTACATAACTATAATGTTTTGTTTTTGTTTTTTTTTTTAAATCCTATACCTCAAAAATATCTTTATGCACACAAATGAAGTTTGGCATGCAAGCAACCTGTAATGAAAAACAATTGCTTTTCCTTTTTTTTTTTTTTTTT
>NC_064437.1:14260000-14360000 GCF_023343835.1 Lagopus muta | reverse complement strand
AATGCTATTGACTTGCAGTCATACCCTCAAAGTACCTCCAAGGAAAACAAGGAGCAGAGTAGCACTTGCTTTGATAATCCCTTCTCTTGGGAAAGCTAAAAACTTCTGTCTTCACTCCTGCCATTTCCTCCCTATATACTTTTGACGTGGCCTGGGGAGTTTGTGTGGATGTTGAGGACTGTATGAAGCTGGTGCTGGCTGGGATCCTGCCTCACAGATGTGAACGTGAAACGTGACAGAAACTGCAGTGAGGAATTTCATGGGCTGGTGGCTACATCTGACCCGTGGCTGCAGACATCCCTTACAAAAGCTGAACCCACCAGTGGTGCCGCAGTCTTTGCCTCCTCTAGTCAATTAGTTAACAATATTTCTTAGAGGCTGGTGGCCACAAAGTCTTCTGTAAACTGCAAACTGCTAATAAATATCAGGTGATGATGTGAGTTGTTCGTGAAACAAAAAGACAACAACACATTTGTAAGTGAAGTGTTTTTTTTGTCCATTACTGTAAACCTCATCGTAACAAGGTACCATAGATGAAGACTAACAGATTTTACAAAGGATTTAAGTCTTGAGTGCAGGCAGTAAGAACATGCACATTTAAAGCCTTTGCCAGGACTGCAAGTTAATAGAAGCTTCCTTTATCTTGAAGGCTCTTCCACAGCTGTTGGAGTCACCTTCTGAGTGGTGCTGGACGGGCTGGGGCCAGCTGGAGGGGCACTGCCTGCACAGCCCCTCCTGGTGCTGCCCAGTGAGCAGGCTTCTGCCTTGTGTACACCTAGAAATGCAAATCTGTTGCTGCATAGCTTGTGTGGCACTGGGAGAAAATGTCCATCTCTGAGGCAGACAGTTTGTACTTTGGTATACTTTCTCAGCCATTTGTGTTACAGCAGCTGTGAGGCCAGCACAGCTTCTCCCTGTCTCACACCAGCCAGTGCATCTGACTCACTCTTACTCACTTCTTAGTTGGGTTTCTCTGGGTTTTGTGCAGTTACAATGAAGTTTCCTGCAGCCCCAGGTGGGATGATAGTACCATCTTAGAACAAAACCTCTGATTATGCTCTGCTAAGCTGCTGTGCATGACAGCAAAGATATTTTGTCCAGTTTGTTTAACAGTTTGTACATTTGTGCTCTCTGTGTAGCTTTTTATTTACTCTTCTTTGTTCTGAATGTCTTAGAAGTTGGCTTCACATGAAATGTAACTAAAGTTTTTGAACTGAATTGTCTAAATGTGGGAATGGATATAATAATTTGTTTGTAATGAGAACTTGGAAAGCAATTCACTTACTGATTCATTATTTCAGTAGACTATTCAGATTTTCTGGATGTGAACTGGGTGATGCAATGCCCTGTTGAGTGCATTTGCTATACTGGAATACAGGGCAAAAAAAGATGCAAAAATGTTGCTTTGCTGTGGATTTTAATGCTTCTACAAGAGAATGCTGACAGAGATAGATGCATATTGATTAAAAATATGGACCCATTTAACCAGTGCTTTGCAGGAGCACAAGCCTTCATCCCTTTTCATTCCCCCACCACATTGCATGCTCACATGGAAGCTGGAACATCCTTTCTCTGAAGTTGAAGCATTTATGAATTCAGTTCAGCCATACCTGTTTCAAACTTCAGTCAGGAATCAATGCCAAACTACCTCAGTACTATATTGATACTTAGGTTGTGAACTGATATGACTTCTTTCTTTCTCTGCTTATACTTTATCTGTTGCTTCACATGATGCAGTATATAAATGGTCTTTTTGTTAATTGCACTCAGCCGTTTTTCCAACATGTGTCCCAAGCTCTGTTCTTCATTCATCTTTCCCATGGAATGAGCAAGCTAGATGAACTGTATAAATTTCCTTCCTTAAGCTGCATAGCATGTGTTTTAAGCTGTTCAAACAACTGAGCACAGGACTGTCACATCAAGTTCATTGAGACTGAAAGAGAGTGGAAAAAGATAAACTTCAGCCTTCTGCTACTCTTCTCCTTCCATGGTAACTGGCATAAAGAAAATAGAACAATGAAGTCACTTTTAATTCATTACCCTTTTTGTCTCTTTAGGGGAGCATTAATTTTTTATTTTCATTTTCTGCATTGCTCTGTCCCACACTCAAGGAATTCACTCACTCAAGTATAGTTCAGTAAGGTGGAGCTCTTAGCCTTAAAATATGTGGACCTGAGTCCATTTTTACTAGAATTTGCTTTGTGCTAGTACCAGTACATTAGCCTCTGTGGATTTTGTTAATCCAGATTTACTTGTATGAGAGTTGACTCTGACCCAGAACATGCCTCATGCAATGCATTTTAAGGGGTGGGCATGTGTTTTCATGAATTCTAGCTGAAGCAGAAATAGATGTTGAAGCTATAAAGACAATATGTGAATTCTCTAATAAAACTCATAATTACATTGACAAGAGTCTAGTGAAATAATATTGCTGAACAATATTCAGCAGGAATTTAGCATTTGGCAACTTTCTGGGCATAAATCAGTATATTTAGCAGATGTTTTCAGGGTATTGTATTCTTTGTGTTTTGTGTTTGTTTTATGGAATTGATCTGATGACTCACAGACAGAATTTTGCTGAATTGCTCAAAATTCCTAGTTAGAACAGTCTTACCTAATTCACACATTATTCTGACCAGATGACTTCCTCATTTCCTCCTGTGGTGCTCAATGCCTGTGGACTTTGCTGAAGGTCAATACAAAGGAAAAGAGCAATCAAATGCATTTTGGGGAGTTGTATTGAAATAGGTTATAACATAGAGGGTGGATGAGGAGATAGAGCTTGAAGGCATTGAAAAAAAGTTTTAAGAGCATGATAGTTTTTTCCCATTGACACATTGCTGTCAGGAGCATAAGCTTTGATGACGAAAACTGACTTGTTCATTCCTGGGCTCATTACAATGAAGAAAATTAGGATAAATCCACTTCCTTATATAACTGTTTGGCAAGCCTGTAAAAAGGGTAAGGATCACATGATGAGAGTCACTAGGCATCTACTGTTGGGAAAGGAATTTTGAGGGGAAGCTCTGTAAGATGAAGAATAAAGAGATCCACATCAAATAAGTTCAAATCCATCAGAAGTTTTAGATTTTTAACAATCGAGATACCTGGCCATCACAACAGTTCAAGATCTGTGACAGGTTCCGTACCACTAGAAAGCATGCATTAATTGTAGTGGTTATTCTAAAAGATATGTGCTAATTCTCAAAAGATGACCATAGAGTCTACTGCACACACTGCACACACTGCTGCCAGCAGCAGAAGCACTACTTGGAATGCCAACTGCTCTGGATGAATAGATGTTGCAGATTAAGAAATGCCCTCTGTCCCAGTTTTGATTTCACTTGACCAAAGGAAGATGTTCCTCATGAAATTTTCTTCTATATTCTTATAAGGAACATTTGCTTTCATAGTAGGTCATATTGTAGCTAGATATTGGCAGTTATGTTAGTTCTGGTTCTCTGCTCTGGTTGGTTAAGCATTTCTATTTTGCATGGACATACAATTTGGTGAAAAATATATGAAATAAATTGAATTTTGTCTGTTGGCCAAATAAAGCTTCAAGGAGAAGTACTGTTATACTGCTATTTTATTACAGTATTTAATACTGTAGAGTTTGAAAGAACTTTCACACAACTATGTTGAGTTCCCAGAACTGACCGCCCAAATGAAGTTTCCTGATCTTACTCATTTTTAATAGCTCTATTATTCATTGTATCAAAAAATTAAGAGGATGTTAATATCATTTTTGAAACTGTGCAGGTTTCTGAATTAATTTAAAAGATACTGAAACTAGACACACATTGTTATGATTGAAGAGCTGAAGCTGAACCTTGATTATTCAAAACTTGCTAAATCCAGTTCAGTGGGGCAAATGAATTGCAGCTATATCTGAAAGCAGAAAGCTCTACAACTCAGGCATAAGTGATTGGCCTCTTAATTTCAACACTGAACAACTTCAAAACTTTCATACACTGAAATCAAGATTCTAGCTACGTTAATAAATGGCAGAAGTAAATAAAGAAATAATATAATTATCATTATTATTATATATATACTATAATAATAGTAATATAGCTGAAGAGTTGATTTTGTTAAGGAAATGCAAACCTTTCCATCAGAATAATTTTTTAGGTACACAAGAGTTAACAAAACACTGTTTAAACAATGCTCACAATGACACTTCCTTGTTTCTGCAGATATCTGTATGTGCTTTAGTCTGTTTTAAAATACTGTGCAAGATTTTATTGTGATATTTAAGCTACATCACCATAAAAAATTGCTAGGTATAGTATGTCAAAATACTAGCCTCCTTTGAGACTAGATGTTTTTTCATTTCAACTTGTTAAAACAAAACTTTGATGTTTTCTCATAGCTTATCAGTGTAAAGAATATGTTTTGCATTGAATGAGGATAGGTATCTTTTAGGCATGTGCATGATGATATAATCTTTGTTTAAGAATGAGAAAGGTTGGGTTTTCTGCTGTTGTGTAGCTCCTACAAACTTGCATCAGTGATTTACTGGAGATTTTAATTGTGTTGTTACAAGTAGCTGGAGATTGTTGTTATCTCTGGATCTGTAGCAGCTATGTAGGATGCCATAGCAGTGGAAATTTAAGAATTCTTGTTATTCTCTGCCTTGCTTGGTGAAAACAAAGTGATGAGTGATAATGCTTCATGCTTAGGAAGTGCCTATGACAGCACTGAATTGGCACATGCCATCTCAGATTTAACCACTACAACATACTGATACTCTTCTTTCATGACCTTCTGTACCTGTTCAGGTCACATGGAAGATTGCTTCTGTAGCTGAATGCACTCTAAGCCTAGCTGCGTCCCTGTGTATATGTATATGAGGTGGCAATCTAAAGAAGTTCTCAGATTTTCTGTGACGAAATGATGATGAGATACTTCAGAGTCAGTATCATTACCGTTTGTGTTCCTTACTGCTGGGGGCAGTCTGTTACCTGTCTCTAGTGGTCTGGAAGATTTTTAGCACGGTTTAAATTGACTGCAGTGAATATGGCTTGCCTACTTTTGTTCAGATTAGGAAACGTGATCAAATTTGAGCAAACGATTCACATCAGAGAAGGCAGGATTTTTCATATTCAACACTTCTTTCTCTGTACTGTTAGTTGCTCAATAGGTAACTGTGAATTAGTGGCAATTTTTGCCTGGACAGTCGTTCAGAAGAACAGAGGCCTCTGCCATAGAAAAGGTATCACTGGCATTTGCTCACATGTGGCATTGCAATTGCTCAGAGTTTGCCAGGAACTCCATTCTCTAACAGCCTCTCAATATAATCAACCATGCCAGCAAAAAGCCCAGCTCCTACTTTTTAAAGCCTTCTTTTACTCTGTTCTCACTTTTTTCTTCCAATTCTGTAACAAATACATCATAAGTCATCAGACAAAAGATTCTCTAAAGTACTTGTTTAGGCTTTTGAAAAGATAAATGTTTAGTGGAATTTTCAAAGTTACTGAAGTAAGTGCTTAAATCCCATTGATAGAAATCCCATTGGTTGAAATCAGAATCGCAGCTTCTTTTGGTTCCTTGAAAAGTCCTATCCAGTGCTATTTAACACATTTGAAATTCTGGCCTTCAGAGCCTATGTTTTCTAAAGACCAAGTTAAAAAAAATTCCAATCTGCAGAACTTTTCCTATAATCAATCTTAATGAGTCCTGCTTTTATATAATCACATTAATATTCACCCTCACTTCATTTTTTCTCTGTGAAATACCAGCAAGAAGATTTCTTCAGCTCCTGCCCCAGAACCAAAGTATTTTAGATCTGCCAGAGGGAAAGAAGTTTATTTGAGAATTACGAAGGCCTTTCAGGGAAAAGGTGTGCTCTTGGTATGTCTGCACTCAAGGGTGTTTTATGAAAATTTCTTGATTTAAGTATGTGAACATGGAATGATAAAGTCCAAACTAGCCAAGTTTACATATTCATTTCTTATTATTTAGTTATTTAATTTCTTGTGCATTGTCTCTTACAAGTGAATTGAACAGACCTTTAGCTGAGAGATGGCAGGATGGCATAGGGAAAGTGAGAGTATAATGAGAATGGAGCTTGCGATTCAACTAGGTGGAAAAAGCTAGGATTGCACCATTATAAACAATACAAACAAAGTGAACAACAAAGCTCACCACACTCCAAAACATGTCTTCCAAAATTATCTGAAAATTCTTAACAGTATGAATTGTTGTGATACAAATTATAGACAAATTCTTCTACTGCTGTTCACAAATATTGTTTTGACCTGTAGTCTTAAAAGATGGCGTGTAAAATGGAACATCCCAGTGGAACAGCACTCTTGAGAATCACCAACCACAAACTGAAGAAGTTGCCTTTTAAGAAGTGCTAAAAAGAATGCACTTTGTCTTATGATAATTCCAGGGTAGGCTTTAAGTCTTTTCTCATAACTCTTCTTCTCCACTTTAAAGTACTTTTCATGTCCATTGCTCGCTTGCATGTTTCTGAGTAGTGTGCTTTCCAAGGCAACCTGTAGCCCTCACTCTGCACTAATTGCAGTATTTGTTTCTTTCCATGTTCAGAACCTTTTTGAAAGCGATAATTTCTCAAATAGGAAAAAAAATTCTTCAAACTGGAAAGCTGTCAACAAAAGAGAAAAAAGGCAGTAGAGAGCTGGTCGTGAGCTGCCCAGCAGCCTAAGGGAGAGCAGTGCACTAACCATGTTTTATTTAGCTGCATGTGCTTTCTGCAATTCTTATGGTCATCTGGAAACCCTGATCTAGTCAATTAGAGGATGAAGGTGAATTGTTAGGGAGAAAGCCCTAGAGAAGATTCCCTAAGAGAAAACAGTATCAGAAATTTTAAAGCTGTACTTTCACTCATTAAGTATCTTTTATCTGAGCTTAGCTGTGAACATCAATAGAGTGTTTATGAGGAAAACTAGCAGCATCATATATTACTTACACAGGGTGTATCTGTATCCTGTCATATTTGTAGCTCATAAATACTTAAATCTATTGATATACCCCACAGAATATAGGTAGGGATTAGTACAAGGACTTTACAACTGCCACAGTGCTCAGTGGAATCTATAAAAACTTTATTTTAAGAAACACGTGTATCTTGTTGTCCTCATATAAATGACAAATGCTTCCTGCTTTTTTTTTTTCCTCCCCTCTATCTCTGCTGTGCTTTAGCTGTGTCAATATTGAAATGTTTGCTCTACACAGAGATTATTATTCCAGTTTGGAATTTTTATGAGACCTGGGCCCAGGCCCGACCTTCTTACATGAATTCTGGCACTGCCTTGCTGTGAACACTTCCTAATTGCTGATTACATCTTATCATTACAAGAAGACACTTATAACCAGAGAATTGAACCAGTATGTTTTGAACCTGTTCTGGGTCAGATCCAGCTGATGGAAACTGTTTTAGCTGAGCTATGATTCCAAGCTAGTAACATTTTATTATTTGGTTCATGGATCCCCAGCACTGGCCTTCAACAAGGATGAGTGGTCACCTTCATCTCCTCCCCATTTGCAGGCATCGCTTTTACTTCTGGACCTGTACTGAATTTTTTTAATACCTTATATTTGGCTTAGGTGCCATGCTGCTTGTGAGAAGTGATGCCATGAATCCAGAAGGGGCCAGCATTAGCCAGAGGAGCAGGAGAGGTGGTAGGGTTAATTTGTTGATCGAGTCTCCTTTGGGTAAAAACCCACCTGCAAATGAATAGCACAGTAGCACAAGAAAACATTACCTGCACTTATATACCTCTGCCACTAGGTACAGGAGTGGCTTTGCTGAAGGATGTGTATGTCTGATTGGTGTACAAGATCTGGCTTACTCTTACGGCATTTCAACTTGTCTTGCCAAATAATTTCTGCCTTACTGCCAATGATGCTTGTTTTCACCTGAGATTGTGTGATATTCCCGTAATCCTGCTCTAATACAAACAGTTTATGGTTCTGTTTTCTTTCCGATGTTTAAAAAAATGGCTGTACAAGGGATCCTGGAAAATGCATACCACTGGGTCTGACTTCAATTCCTGTAAAAGCCTATCTCAGAGAGAAAGATCTCTGAGCACGCAGTTTTAAACATGATGATGTACTGGGAAAGAGTCATCATGGCTTCTCCAGACAAAAATCCCACCACAGTGATCTCCTCTACATTGATTTGGGGAGGAGTTTCTTTTGTAGACTGAAATCTGATGGAAGGATCAAGTAATCAAAGGGTAAGGCATAACCAAGGCTTTTCAACATGGGGAAGGGCTGGCAGCATTATCTTCCAGGGGCTGGTGCTGGGATAGATCCTGTCAAAAAATGAACAGTCTGTTCAAAAGTCATTAGTGGTCTGGAAAAAGGAGTGAGCAGTTAGATCTCCAAGTTTTCCTGTCATACTGTTCTCTCTTGAGTTGCCAGATGTTGCATCAAACTGGTGAGGATGTGCAGAATGACGTCACAACACCAAATAAATTGTAAATAAGTTGGCAAAGGAGCTGCCATATAGATAAAGGTAAATGTAGAAAAATAATTGCAACTGCCTATGTGAAACTGAGCTCAGAACTGACAGGTGCAATGCAGGAGAGAGATTTTTGGAGTCATCGTTGACAGTTCTCTGAAGTCATCAGCTCTCTGAGCAGTGACAGACAAAAGAGTGCAAAAGGTTGGGCATCAGCAGGAGTGTTGGTGCATGATAGAGGGTGTCATTTCATCATTGTACAAAACTACAGTGCACCCACACCTTAATGTATAATTCTGGAAACATCTCAGAAACAACATCTCAGAAACAACATAGCCAAGTTAGAGAACTATATTGATAAGGAGAGACGAACAAGTCTTTAGTTTGAGGAGGAGAAGGATGGGAGGGAAATGGTAAAAGTTTTCAAAATCACAAAGACAGAGAATGGACCAAACTGTTGCTCACCAAATCCCATAATATAATGTGAACATGTTAAATAATTGATTTATGTTTTTGAGGTACTGCTTAACCTTAGTTCTGAATATGGACCATAGTTGTACTGCTGCTATCTTCTTACTAAAGTCAGAGATGATGTATTGTCTTTCCTGTTGTTTCTGTTGGAGTGTTTTCTCATTTAAGCCATGAGAGCATACAGAATGGCAGAACAAGATTTTTCTATATTTTCTGTAAGATCATGAAGTTTAGCTGTCAAACAAGTTTACTGTGGAGCCCGTTAGGGAGCCCCTCTGCCCTTCTGCATAACTATGCCAGCTCTCTTACTACCTCTTCTTCAGCCTCCACAAACTAAAGACTGATTGTCTTCTGGCCAATTAAATCTTATCTGTGCCTGCCAGCAGGAGCAAACTTACTGACATTTCACTGTTTTGGTTTGGTGTTTGTTTCTTGTTTTCTCTTTTAATTATAAATAATATTGGTTTTTTTTAAGCTGATATTTTTCTCCCTGATGGAGTGTTTCTGGAGGCTTGACTATGGCTTGGTAGCATCAACTACCTGGCAGATTTTCACTTTCTCCATTTGGAAGGACATCTAGCTACTTCTCTGGTACTACCAATTTCATCATGGGGGGAAAAAAATAAAATATTTTCTCTTTTGTTTCCATGTGAGCAATAGAAAGGCAAGGAAGGATGTACATCTATCTTTCCTGGCACAATTTTAAACTGTGTGTAGATTTCTGGAATGGGCTGTGAGTTGTTACTGTGAACTGGACAAATATCCTTCATGTCTGATCAGGCATCAGCTGGGAGGTGTTGAATTCCTTACTAATAATGTTACTAGTAAATGCTTCTTCCAAGGAAGGCAGAATGATTACTACCTGTAGTCCTGGTGTCATCATTAGTTGGTACACAAGTATCCATGTTTCATGTGCCCTTATGCAGTCTTTTTCATCTTTTGCTGCAGGGCTTTGTGATATTGCCATTCTCTTTAACTTCAGCAGCTCCTAGTCACAACAGTAACTTCTTCCACTTTTTGTCTGTTCTTTACTGAGATAAGAGACGTCTTGGTGGCGCTCAACTGCCCGAATAATCCCACACACTGCCACTTCTGAGTTGGATTCCTGCACTGCATGCTGTGCAAAGCCATACAAAAGCTCATGGTTTGCCAGTGAGGCAGTGCGGGCCAGTTTGAATGCGTTTCACTTGTACAGCTCTGGCCTCTTCTCTGGGTCTGGACATGATTCAAGCTCTTGGATTTAATCAGAAAGTCACAAGTATTTTGAGACCCACGTACTCAGCTTAGCAATAGCTGTTGTACCCAGACCCTACTGTCAGTGTCGGTGCTGTCCCTGATAGCTCTCAAAGTGCATTTCTGGTTTCTGTGAGCAGTTGATATTTGATGGATTTTATTATGTCCTGCCACCAGCTGCTGCTGCTGCTATAGGTATGCTAAGAAGGTGGTAACTACAACAAGATGTAACAAGTCAGACTTAGCTGAATCTTACGTCATGTAGAGTTGTTCTGCTTTAGGAACTGATGTCAAATGCAAGTTTTCAAGTGCGTTTTATGGAGGTTTTGTTGCAGAATTTGTAAGAAACAGTCTCTGCAAACATTTTATTTACCAAACATCTCTATAAGAGCAGAAAAGTGAAAGGGGCGGTTACAGTAAGCTTTTCAAGTGATCTGTTGGCTGGGAACCAGCATACAGCACTGTTCCTTGCTGCTTGACTGCCCTGTGATGTGACCTGGCCCACGTGGCTTCAGTTCTCTGAGTATGATTTCTCCATCTGTAAAATGAAAGCACTGCAGAGCAATTATATCTGTGGGTACAGGTACTTATGTAGGAGCTGCATGGTGTATGCTGCATTTAGGGCCACGTACACAACTGTACTGTAAGTCAACTTGTGCACCTACATATGGTGTCTATCATTCACACCACCTTCACCTCTATGAAAAGTGTCAAATACTTTATTAACATTATTTTAATGATCATTTACACAGGCAAAGATCTGTGTCAGATAATTCTCTCTTTGTCAGAATATAGGTCACCTAGCCAATGAAATTGTTAAAACTATAGGAAAAAAAAAAAAAAAGAACTCTTTTTATCCTCTGAGGGTTTTTTGCTTTCTTAAAAAATCCAGCTGGGCTGTTGGGAGGATCTCAATGTCTGTAATTCTATCCAATAGCCAGAAGCTGGTCTCCAGAAAGATATTGCTTTTTGCATACTTCTTGCACATAACATCGTTCAGTCTGCCTTAATCATCTCCTCAAGCTAAAAGATTTAAAGACAGTCTCTCATCTTTAGAGGAATATGTGTCAGAATGCCACACAACTTATTCATCTGCTTTGGCAGTGGGTTGGAAGTTTGAGATCCAGCTGACACCAGAGACACCTGTGTGGTACTACTTTACATCAACAAAGGAAAAGAATTGCAGCTTTTGATGCCTCTTGTCCTTGTTGCTAATGTTGGGCATGATGGTCTGTCATTAACAACTGAAAGGAAACACTTCATACTTCATTTTCTAAAACATTTATTTGTGGGGATAGGTTTCTTGCATGTACAAAGAAGTTTGATCATGGCTTAGGATTTCTGTTTTAACATTTATTCTTACTTTAATACCTGTGGGACACAGCACAAACTATTTGTGGAGCTGAAAACACAATTCCCAGGCAGCTCTCCAGGACTTTTCATCAAGCCTTCCTATTTGTCCGTGATGGTGAGAAGTTTAATGCTGAATTTTGTTACGGTAGTTTGCAAAAGTGGCTGTCCTCGAGAAAAATTATGTCCTACATTTTTCAATTTTTTCAGCTTTATTTTGACAAGTACAAGCATTTTATTTACAGCACTCTCCTAATATATAGCACAATAGTTGCTTTAAGAGTTTTGAGGCTTGTGCGTTAGTTTGTTTAACACAAAGTTCTGGAGACAGGTTATAATAAGTTAAGTTATGATGTTTTAGCAGTTATGGGCCATACCGAATCTTCTTTGTACCAGTATATTAAGGCCAGAAAAAAAAAAAAAAAAAAAAAAAAAAAAGAAAAACTCCATTCCTGTAGCCAAAGACACATAGAATTTGTTCTTAGTAATTTTGTTACAGAGACAGCCCATCAGATAGGTAATAGAATCATAGAATCTTTTTGAGTTGGAAGGGACACTTAAAGGTCATCTGCTCCAACACCCTTGCACTGAACAAGGATGCCCACAGCTCTATCGGGTGCTCAAAGCCCCGTTCAGCCTGACCTTGAATGTCTCCTAGGATGTGGCACGTACCGTCTCTCTGGGCAACCTGTTCCAGTGCCGTTCTACCAATAGAGAACTTGGGGTTACTTGTAATTTTGTTTAACATTAAATTACTTATAAAAATATACAAAGTTTAGTTGAATGATAGGAAAAAGGATTACCACTAATTTCAGTGAGACTCCTGCTCTGCACCGAAGAGGCTGCTGAGGCAGAAACTCTGTGCTAGGTTTTCTGGACTCTCCTTATCCTGCAGTAAATTGACAATTCCTCCATGGGGGAAGTTTCTGATCGAGATCCTGCCTTGATTTTCAGAGGAAACAAGTACACAAAATTTCCTCTTTTGGGGCTAAATATGTAGTACCAAGTATCTTCAAGATTTATGCTCACTGTTTTATACATCCTTCTTGTGCCCAAGTACCTTGTTCTAACCACACTGCATTTAAATCATGACTGAGTAAAACAGAATAATGGAACAGAAGTGACAGATGTACTCCTCTAAGAGCCAGGCGTTGATCTGCACTGGTCAGGTTGCTTCACACAACATAAGGCAGGTGAGAATGTCTTGCATCTTGCACCAGTGGCCTGTAGGTTTCTGGAGTGCTATGGACGTTCACAGATAGCCTCTGACCTGGCGGCAAAGCTGGCTGCCCTCAGTGAAGTTTCTTGACGGAAAGAAGGTGAAGAAAATGTGATGAAACTGGTACTACAGCTCCACCGTGCACACAAGGTGATAGAAGGAGATGATCAGCACCAGGAATCCTCTGATATGTGCAGGAAAATAACATATTTTGTAAATATTTGTGATATTCACTGTCAGAATTTCTACGTACCTTGCTGTAAAGAAATTGTAAAATAGAATCATTCTGTGAAATGAAACCCCAGAGGATATACTTTGGAACAGATCCATTGAAGTAAATGGCAGTCTACCTGCTGAGAACGCTGCCCTACTCTGAAACCATATCGAGGCAGCAGGTGCTAGTATACTGACTGCCTTCTTTCTTAGCAGAGCTGCATTCTGATGGACTACTAGGAAAAGCAATTTCTAGTTCTCTGTGATCTGAGGATGCTCTGTCCTCAGAAATAGTGGAAGGTTTATGGAAATGACAGTTGATGCAACCAAATCGTGTATGCACAGTAAAGCTGTGATTGCAGGTACCAAGGAAAATTAGCTCTCTAGAATTCATGTCACTCTTTGCAAGAGTAGATAATTCCAGCTGTTGTCCTTGACCGAAACTCTGCTGCTGATCATTTGTCCAGCTGGCTGCTGCCTTAAACCCCAGTGCTGGCTACAAGCCAACAGTGAAGTGATTTCCATAAGCATATCATTTATAAAGTGCTTTGGAATCCTTCAGGATGAAAGATGCTATGTAAATGTCATACATTGTATTGCATTCAAGACATAACGTTTTGGTTTTTTTTTTCTGATACTTCACCTATCAGATATACTAATAGAGGACAGAGAGCATGTTATGCAGTTTTGGGCCTAGGCAATTTTTTAAAAAGTGAATGTCTTGGTGGCAGAGCTGAGCTCTCGTGATGCTACTGATCAAGTGCTAAAGCAGAGTGTTTCCTCTCCCATTCACACATCAGATCAATATTAGTGCTTTGGCCTAATGTACAAGGATGGCAAGACAGATGCTAGCTTCCTTCCCTTGGAATCTGTAGTTGAGGGACAGGTTTGCTCCTCCAGCCCTCATTTGGCCAGCATGAATGCTGCCATCTGCTGCATATCTTTGCAGGAGGCACAGTCCTGTGTTAAGGGAGCAGCTGTATGTCCTGTCCACTTTCCTAGAGGCCTGCATTGCTTCTTAGACACCTACCTGCAGGGCAGGAATCCCAAGCAGGAGCCCCTTCCCAGCACTGCCAAATGCAGACAGTGTTGCTGCCAACCTCCCCAAAGTGAGGTGTGGAAGATTCTGGTTGAAAATCTTTTCAGGAATACAACCTTAATTATGCTGATGAAGACTTCACTGGGCTTCTAGTGGGATCTTCAGCATTTTAAAATATATTATCTGTTCCTAACATACCACAAGATCTACCTTGCTGGTTTGAGTTGGGTGGGCTTTCTTTGGCTCAAAAGAAGCAGATAGATACACCTGAAAAATAAAGCTGTGGTCTTAAAGTTTTCCAGGCAAGAGGAGTGGTTTCTGTGCATTTTGTTGTTTGGGGTTCATCTGAACCTCAAGAGAAGGTTGATTGGGACTGTAATTTTGGGTTGAAGAGGTGGTCAGTGTTAGTTCCCTGCAGTCTACCTCCCTCCTCTTCACTTGTGGTATCACTCTGCAGAACATCAAACATTGCAGAGGGCAGTGGTGATCTGTGTTGTTTTAATCTCAGACTAAACGATCCTTTTCCTTTGTTTTAAAAATGAGCCCCTAACTTCTGTAAGCTCCATTCTTCTCCAGAGCTTTGCAAAAGTAAAATGCATGAAGAAGGAGGAGGCAAAAGATGACAAAAGCAGTGGTTTTATTGAAAGAGAACTTTGTGGTATTTTGCTTTTGAAATGTGTTTAACGCAGAGTTTAAGGATTGGCAATTTGTTTAAAGAAATGGGTAAAATATTTTAAACCACCACTTTATTTAAACTATTGTGCCTCCTTCAGTAAACATTCAGTACATGACTGAACCCTGTATGAACTTGTGCTTGTTGCTGGCTAAATAGATTCAGAGCTGAAATGAAAAGGAACTGCTATTGAGAACAGGACAAAAAAGTTGGGTGTGCATTTTTTTTATTTGCCCACACACAAGCTCTTACCCCCCAAAATACAGCGTTCACAGGACCTTTTATTAAAACACCGTGTTGTTTTTTTTTTTTTTCCTAGGCCACAAAGTACTAAACTGAAAGCAAGCTGTTAACAGAAATGAGTAATTATTGAAGCTCTAACAGGCAGCTTTCATTGAAGTTGATTACAGCAGCCATATAATCACTTTTACGGATGCTGTAATCACAGTAGCAGGGAATGCTTGACTTGGTTCTTATTGTTTTCACTCCGGGTGGAGGTAGGGGGCCTGCAAGAAACCCGTTTTACCACCTCTGTACAATTTCTGCTGTAAAGGAAATCTACACAGCACTGAATGAAGCAGAGAATCATTTATTCTTTCTTTATTAGCATTTTCTCCTCCCTCACATGAGAGTCTGTTGGAGTCAGGAAATTGCTGTTATTCAATATGCAAGCCAGAGGTTGTAATGACCATTTGGGAGGGTATGACCAACAATTACAGCCCTTAATGAATAGGAGTAATCTAGTTGAGACTAAACACTAGTAGCAACTCTGGCGCTGTCTCTGGTTAAATTAAAAGAACAGCAATGCAAAGGAAGTTAACAAGAATTAATTAGTTAGATCGAACTAAAAACCTACTCATTAGTGATGTTATAGGCAAAGTAAAAGCCTATCTTCAGTGCAATTAGGTAGACAAATGAATTGTACAACTGACTGATTCACACCTGCTAACAGCTAAGGGCTATGGCTGATATGTATGGGATCTACTTTTTACAGTTCATGCATACTTGCATAGTTTAATGGACTTGCATTCCTGAATCAGCCTTCATTCCTTCAGATTTCATTTGTGTGTTTGATCCAAACATTAAAGTGTTGCTTATAGACTCTGGAGTGACATGGCTGTGTACAAGCAGGGTTTTAGAAGGGTCTGCATAATTTTAACTTCGGCTGAAACGACACTACCTTAGAGAAAGGGTTTCAGTTTGCAGATCTGTCCTGATAATTTTTTTAAACTGCTTAAGGATCTATGTACTTGAAAAGCTCTTGATTGTGTTGAAAGTGGCCAGATTTGCAGAGTAAGGTCACGTCACTGGTAAACACCTAATGCCAGAATTCAGAATTCTAATAGTTAATTGAAGAAAAGGATTGAGGAGGAAAGGAAAAAATCAAGATCCACAGAACTGTGGAGCCATTAGACACCTGCAGGTCTTGCTGTCAACACTGGATGCTGTATTTACAGAGCAATCTTGGGAATTCATGTAAAACAACTGTAATCTCAATGAACAGAACAGCAAAGGGACATTTTTTTTTCTTGTCCTCATCTTGCATTTCTCTCTTCTGCTCATGGCATCAGTCTGGTGCTCATTGCAGTGCCTATGAGCAGACTGGGGAGCAGAGCCTCCTGCAATCTCTGGTGTACCCTTTCCTGTTCTTGATGCCAAGTGGGTTGGGGTTTAGAGAATATAGTGTGATTTGCATGGTGTTTTTCAGAGGGCAAGCTGAGAAGCCATTCAATGCACCCTCATCCCTCTTTGTACTAGTATATTCTTCCTTCTAGGGTCTTATCTTGGGATTTTCTACTTTGTTAATATTTCACAAGGGCTTGCAGGTCTCTGATGCTGTATGAGGGCACTATAATTTCCAGCTGAATTCTATATTAGGAAGAAACTCATTTACTTCTTTGCCATGCACTTGTGTTGAGGGCTTACTCTTTTGGCCTTGTTTTGACCTGGAGTTTTGGGCCAAGGTGCTTTTATTTGTGATGAAGACAGCTCAAAAGCAAAACATTGTGAGGAGTGCATGTGAACCTCAGCTGTTCTGAACACAGCCTCTTCCTTTTAATATGTCGCTGTTTATTTTATTTATTTATTATTTAGCTGTCTGTCTTAAGGAGAAAATTCCCATAAAGTGAGAGAGTTTGCACAGTAGAATAAATAGCTCCTCTGGCTTGGCTGGTTTCAGACTCTTGTTTTCATTTTAAAGGGGGAGGTTTGAATATAAAGTACTTGATTTAAAGATTTTTTTATTAGATCTTAAAAAATGACATTTCTTATTTACACACACAAAACTGACTCCCTAAAAAGCTGCCTGGATTTGTATATCTACTAGTCAGATATACACATAAAATGATTTTTTTTTAACTGAAAATCCAAGTAAATGTACCTATTACAACCAAAAGACCCCTTTGAGTCCTCTAAAAGCATTTTTTGTGTATGGCTTCAATGTATGTTTATGAGGGTTTTTTTTTAAACAAATGGAGCCAAATACAAGTTTATTATAATTCTTTTTATATTTATGCATTTGTAACCTTAGCCTTCACCCAACATTACAGATGGGTGGCTATAAAGGTCACTGTTGCTATTTCTGTACCAGGACCCCAAAAGTAGCCTCCACTAGAAGTAGGCATCTGAGGATGTCTGTGGTGATGCGAAACATTTCACCAGTCTTTTGCTTCCAGTTTCCAGTTCACAAAGGGTATAAGATTGGGTCTCAAGGAAAATCTTACCTTCCTTGGCTTCTCCAGGCTCCAGCCTCTCCAGGGATGACCCAGGGCATGAATGTCATGAGAAGCTGGAGGAAGCCTGGGGCTTACTTGAGGACCTTTCTTCCCAGTGCCTCTTGGGTGCAACCAGGCTGAGTGAGGGCTTTTAGCAAAACCACTCTGAATTTGCACAAGAGCATTTGAACCCAGTGTGTTTCTTATGTTGAGACATAGCTGTAGTCATTTGAAAGTGGCCAAGTGGATTTTTATCAAGGTTTGTTTTTAATAAAGTTATTTCCTTGCTGACAGGCAGGCTTTAACCTTCTGGAAAGAGGGGTTTGTAATAGAAATGTTGACACAACCTCCCTCTAGGGGTGCAATTGCATTGCTGCAATAACAGTGTGTGGGCAATACAGTAATAGGGCACTGACCCATAACTGACAAGAAGCAAGGCTCCAACTGCATTATAAAGGTCATTCTCTTATTTGTGAAAATGAAGTGTATTTTTTTGCTCTACTCTCTGAGTTTTCTGTTCTCTCCTCCAACTCCCACCCCAAACCCAAACACTTTATATTTTTAATTCACTTAGAGTGTTGAAATTTTGAAGGCTATTTAAAAAAAAAAAAAAAAAAAAAAAGCAAGGGGATTAACCCTGGCTCTACAGCACACTGTGAACAGTGCAGGATACAAAGAAAGCAGGAGGGAAAGCCTTTTTACAGTTTCAAGAGGCCACGGAAGTTCATTAGCGTAGTCCCAAAGTTGCTCCAAACTGTAACCATCTGCAGTGGTACTGATGGGGCAAGCTGCAAGCCAAATGCCAAACCAAAATGACTCTGAAACTTTCCTGTGTCCATCTCATTTCCGATGTCATCTTTACTAGCACAGTGTAGGCGTGAATCTCTGAAAACTGAATATAAGAGCATTTGGATTTCATATACGCAGCATCTCCCAAGAAGTGTGACCTGAAGCGATTCTATCATCTTGTAACTTCTTTCTTTCCAAGTATTTAGGAAGGAGCACTACACACCACAGAGTACAATTGAAGGGGCTACATCAAGGGCTGCAGTCTGCCTGTGTGGCACCATCAAGGTGCCTTCTGGTATCTGAGAACAGTAACCACAATAGTTGATGTCATGAGACTGATTAAAACTAACTGCCCTGCCTGTGAGGTAGAACATTAATTGAAAATATGCAATTTGTACAATAGGCAGTAGTTAATTATCTGCTTCTTTGAACTGCTTGGTGTTTGGGATGGCTCTGCCTATAGGGACCAGAGACATGAAACAAAGACACAGGCAGTTTGCGTGGGAAGCTCGTGCCATTTAAATCAGAAGGAGTTGTTTTTTAAAAAATTTGGTTTTAATTCTTAATGTAATTTTAGGTTCAGTTTATAGTAATTCTGGTTGAGGTTCAATTGCCCTTCGTATAGGGATTGTCATCACTGGGTTACACAATATAGCCACTTTAATTTATGCTAAGCATCAGGATTAAAACCTGTTACCTGCTCTGTAAAAAATTCTTATCAAGTGAGCTAAGGAAAAATTATTTTCACTTAGTTGTGGTGTAGGCATTTTGAGCCAAAGATAAGCATTTCTGACTTAACCCAGTAGAGAGCAGTGGTGTGTATACACACCAGACACACTACAATAACATTAACTTTTTGTACAGAGAACCTTGGTTTCTTCATTTGGGGGACCTGAGTTTTTTTTTTTAATCCTCCACTGTTTCATTTAGAGAAAAACAAACACATGCATACTGATGCATGCAAATTTAGTAAAATGCTTTATTTACTGGAATGCATAACCCAGATCTTTATTTTCATCTGTCAATGATAACCACGCGATTGCTTCTGAGTAAAATGTAAAATATCCGATAAACTTTATCATCGTTAGATTCCAAGGATAAGAACACAAATATTTGACTTATACATTTATTTACTTCCTCATTCTATGGTAATTTTTTATGTATATCTCTCTGACTGTATCTGCCTACACAATGAGTAAAGTGTTCATCCATTGTTATCGTTGTTAGGATCGGTGCATAGTTAATCAATCACACAAAATTGTTTTATATCATATGCAAAAGATTATTAATGCCTTATTGTGTAAAAGCTTACCTAAGCTGATGTTCTCAAAGCTGAAACATTTAATCACATTTGTCATATTTAGGGTTTTTTTTTTTTTTGCTGAATGTACAAGACTGTGTAACACTAATTAAAACAGCGTGCAACAAAGTACACACTGGGAATATATTGATGGAGAAGACAGATGTACAGAGAGTGACATCAGTGGAAATTATCTAAACAGTGAATTTTTTGTAAAGGAAGGAAGATCAGTCCAAAGCTGACCCTCTGTATTTACAGCCCTTGAACCATCTTGGTTGTCTGCAGTCTGTGTTGAACACAAAACTGAACAGGAACTACTAACATACATTCAAAGTCTCCTGAGATTTTGGCCTGTGGCAGGGGGTTTCCCCTGAAACAACTGGTCTAAGGTGCTTGTCAATGAATAATGTGTTAGCATGTGGGAAACTTGGTGAGTCTCATTAAATTTCTGTTGTGAAAGAAATCCTGAAATGGCAGCTTATAAGCACAGTTGAATTTGCATCTGAGCTCTGCTCCAGTTCACCCCCAAATCCATCCATAGTGGGGAAGGTGCTCTGTCACTGCTGCTGTTGAGCTGCAAAATGGGGTGTGGTGGTCACCTCGTGGTCATCAGAGCCTTCATGTGAGAGGTCACACCACTCACTGTTTCTGTTGTATTGCTCCTTGGCATTTCATTCCTTGGACTGAGTGGTGTTCAGTGTTAGCACAAGCCAGAGATTGTGTTGCCTACTGGGGAAGGTCAACTGGAAAAAAAAAAAGAAAAAAAAGTCACAGGTGGTTTTTCCAGCTCCTTCAGTTAAGTTGCGTACAAATTTTGGAGGGTTTGTTGGATCCTTCGGTGTTTCCATATTTATTTCAGTCTGTGGTAGGTTGCTATGGGGAAGCCCCTGGTAGGAGCATCCATTCAGCACCCATTTGCAAAGCAGTGAGGGGCCAAAGCAGGTTGGGAAACGCCCTGCCACCTGGCTGCCAGCACAGTCTGCTTCATAATCAGTCCATGCTGGGATTGGGTGAAGGGGACAAACCAGCACTGACAGTGAGATCCTGCCATTCAGCCTCCGCATAGCCCTGCATACGTGAGCTGGCTCTGGCCCTGCACAGTGCCAAGATGCTGGGGACAGAAACTGTTGGTAGTAAAGGGAAAGATGGAAGGAAGCAGCTGTGAAGTTAATCTTCAAACCCTCCTTCCTCACTCAGGTGGCACAACGGGCCTCAGCCTAGAGCAGAACTTTTCCCACCAAGTGCTGCTGCTGCTCAGCGGCTCAGATCACTCTCTTAGGCAGAACCCTGCTGGCAGCAGAGAGTTCAGCACAGCCATGAAGGAGGCCGCTTTCAGGCAGTTGGCATTGGAGCTTGCCTCCTTTCCCTCTTACCTCCTCCTTTACAGCACATTGGTAACCTGGTAACTAATTAGCAGGCTGATGTCCTTGAACAGGAGAAATTGAATCACTGACTGCTGGTGTTCACAACCATTTGATGCCTTTACAGTGGTACTCATTCTCAGCCCTGTACTTGTTCCTGTGCTGCTGTCTGGGGTGTTGGTGCAATGACTAGAGCAAGGTCACTGCCTAAAACTCTTCCAGAGGGAGGGAGTGGTTGTTGTTGGTGCAGAGCCAGGGCTGCACAGGGATGATCAGCAGCCCTCAGAGAATTGCTGCCAGAGTGGCTATGGCAGCGGTAGACTGCTCTGTTCTGATGCAAAGTTGCATACCTAGGGATGAGTAATGACAACTGTGAGTATGAAAGGGGAAATTGTGCAGAGGAACGCACCAATTCAGGAAGATTTTAGGCACTCCTTCTGACCTCCAAATAGCAAAAATATCTGGTGGAGTCCTGACTGTATAAACAGGGCAGTAAGTGAGTAATAGAGAGGAGCTTTTACTTTTGTACTCATTGGCGTGCGGCTATGCCAGAAATCTGTGTTGAGCCTAATCTGTTTTCCTATTTTAATAAGGACGTTAAGTGCAAGAATAACACTACAAGTTCATTAAAGACAGAACAAAATGTTTTATGGTGAGTGGGCCTTCAAGAAATCAGTATATCAGAAAGACAATTGAGAGATAACACTACAGTGTATGTTCCAGGAAAAAACATTTCCAGGTATTAAACTGCATAAGCTAGTAGAGAAGGGTAAATCAAGGACCAGTAGCTTCCCAGACAAAGCCCGGGAGTCAAATTACAAACAAAGCCAGTATTTTTAATGATAAAATAGATCAGCCAGTCAAAGAGTAGGGGAAGGAATAAAATCTGTAACCCTTAATTTCTCCAGACCAGGACTGGATAACTTTCTGGAACGCATGTTTTGCCAAATCCAGGTTACACTGCCTACATACAGGAGTAGCTGGATAGAACATAAAGGTGAGAGAGGTTTTGGGTTCATCGTTTTCTAGAACACGTGGAGGAGTAATAGGAACTCGCAGGATAACTTGCATTTAACTAAATGCTGTGAAAAGATTTATCTTGCTCTTCCTGACAGTCTGTTTTGTAGCAGTCCACTCAAAGACATTGTTGCCTTTAAGACAGTCTACAGACTGAAGCTAGATAGCTGTAACTGATTACATCCTAAGCAATGAAAACAAAGATACTGGAGGATTTTGCGTAAGATTATTATGAATTTTTTGTCGCATTCTACCATGTCTCCAAAGACTTTGTGCAATCCTTGGGCTTTTTCCAGACTTGTATGTCACTGATGTCAGTCTCCAATTCTTTTTTCATTTGCAGAAAATGTCCTGCACCTGGAAAGCCATTCAGATGCACTTAGCATTCTCATATGCACACCTTTATCTGGGGAGCCTGATATCTGCCTCTTTTATTTACCTGTTCAAAATTTCCCAAACTATTTATGGAAAGCAGTGTGACGCAGTGGAAATGCGCCAAAATGTGTTGATAACAGTTCTTGTAAATTTGACTACTTTTAACTCCAGGAAATCATGGCAGCTAACAGCTCTGAAGTATTGAAAGGTTGATTGTCTGTAAGATTCTGGTTAAAGGAGCTTTAATTTTCACACTGACATTTAATTTCTTTGCAACTGGGACTGGCAATTTTATCCATATGAGAACAGGAAAATATTACTGATAATATGGGTGACTGTCAATGGAAACAAAACCTGCTGTGAAGTTACTACCCTGCAATGTGAAGTTCCTGTTCTTTCTTTTGTCAGTGGCTAATTCTATTATTAAAATGTTACATCAAAATTAGAATAAACATTGCCAGGGAAAATGCATGTAACTTCAGCGTGAGAGCGGCCTTCTTTCTGTTTTTGTTATGAGCATTTGACTTTGCAAGTAATTTTCTAATTATTTTTATTTTATCCCTTGGAATTGTCTGTGGGAGGTTTAGTTTGTTGTTGGTTTGTTTTTTTTTCTCGTCTGTTCCAAGCTGACATTTTTGCAGCTCTGCTCTGGTGTTGTATTTTAGATCCACTTCTCACTGTTCCAATATATTTTGCTTGGGATAGACACGCATTTTTAATAATCAGGAAAAAGATTCCTTCTAGATGCCACAAAATTGGATTATCATCCCATTAGGCATAAGGCTTCATGTAACCAGGGACACTTAACTTTTGACCTTTGTGAGAAAGATCATTTAATTTAACTGCTCTTTGTATACAGCTGAACCAGGTGAATCTGGGAAATTCTCAACTCAGTTTTATGTTTGTTTAACAAATCAGGAAGGGCTTTTAGCTGGAACAGCTGTGATTTTCATCTCTTTTGATACTATCCTAATACATCCTCAAATCCCTGCTTAAGATTTATGTCCTGTATATGGGAAGAATTGCAAGAAGATAGACAGATAGATTAGATAGATCATACTCAACTATATGATAGGCCTAGATGTTTATCAAAGCTTTGTAATGACCATATAAACCTAGATGATAACACAGATTTGGACACAGCTCAATACTTAAGTTTAAAATGAAAATGTCATTTGGAACCCCAATGAAAGAATGCAGCTACACTTTTAACAGTCTAGAGCGGTTTTGGGCTGTATGTGGGTGGTGTGTGACCATTTTAGACCTCTGTATACAAATGTACAAGTGTACACTAAACCTGTGTAAGTAGGAGTAGCACAGATAGGCACAGACAACTCATCCCGGCATGGGAATGGCCTTTGAACTTCCTGAAATAGGTCACTGATTGCCCAGTAAAGCCAACAGGTTAGCTGACAAATTGCCAAATTTTGTTAAGAGCAGTTATTTGAATCATTACTCAAAAGTAGCTATGGATGTGGCTAGGTACATTTGCAAGATCCAGATTTCGTTTGGGATTTGGGGAAGAAAAGGCAAGAGGCAAAAGTGACATGAAAATTTGTTTCAACCAAACTGATGAGTTTGTTTCCAGGCTTACAGAAAGTTCCAGAGTTAGTTTTCCCAATGTCTCAAGCGAAAACTTGTCTTTATGCTGTTACTGTTATTGTTGTTATACTGTTGCGAATATCAGTGTAGTCCAAAATCCGATATGTTAATATAAAAATCTGTGTATATCTTTCTGGAAGCCGGAACCATTTATTTGGAGTTTCTTTCTACTATTTAAAATGCATTAAATGCATCACGTATCTCACTGGAAATCATTCCTGAATTATTTACATCTATTTCCTAATGAGGAAATTGGGCTCCCTTTTCTGACTGTCAGCAGTAGCTCCCTGGTAGTGTGCTGTTCCATCCAGTAAGGCATTTAGGTATATTTTGTCTATGATATCTCATTTAGTTCATAGCTTCATTTGTACACATCTATCTGAACATTTACTAGGTGACAAATGCAATTTATATGGCCTGTTAAATTATTTTGGATCTTACAAAATGAGAGGAGCTCCGTATATTCGATAATTATTTGTTGACTCTGCTTTCATCTTAGAAACTGTTAAAAATGTCCTGCAAGATTTTTCAGGAGAGAGTTTGCTTGTTCATGGATACATGCTGTTTTTCAGTAATAAACTTCATAGTGAAGTTCGAATGCATACACCTCAAAGTACCTGATTTCAAAGCTGGATCAAGTGGCACAAGGAGTTTCATGAGGGAATTATAAAGAAGCCCATTCATCTTTTTAAAATGCCTATAGAAAACATTTTACTCATCGTATTTTACACTTTTTCAGTGTGAATAATCACTATGTGAATTATTTTATCTATTTTCATTCGTACAGTTGCTTCCCTTCCTGGATGCTTCTATTGTTACACATTTTTATTCTGGCTTTTGAAAACACAACAACAAATGTGTAAAGATTTTACCATTCAGCCAGCCTTTAGCCTCAAGTCCAAGGCATTATTAAATGTTGTCCAGACATTTTCAGGTGTGGTGAATTGGACTGAAATCAATCCCTAGAGAATAATTTATCTAATGGACTAAAAGCTGGTGGCGAAGTATTATTATTTTTCTCTTGTATGTGAATTTTGCTTGATTGATTTCCTAAATATTGAAAACTCAAATCTAGAGATTTGGGGAATCATTTTATTTATTTATAACAAATGAAATTGAGTTTCAGTCTTCTCTAACAATATCTCTCATAGTGCTGCAGGACATACTATCTTAATATGTAAGTCCATAAAAATATTAAATGTTTCACCGCTTTACTTTCTCTTATTTTAAACACAAACTAAACTTCATAGCCTTGATACTAAGTTTATCTAACTTTTGGCAAACACATGTCTCTGCACGATTGTAGCACGTGTTGGTAGAGAAATATAAATCCAGCTTACAAGGGGCATATGGTAGTGTGCATGTGTACACATCATCATTCTTCTGTTCACACCAGGACCACCATGGCCTTAACCAAAATGAAACACGCCATATAGAAACCTACCCTGTGCAATGGCAAGGTCCAGTAAATGCAACAAGCAGCCTAATTTTAGTAGTAAAAGATGTATTAAAAAAAACTTGAGCTATTATCTTTTTTTTTTTTCATCCAGACTTACTTGCTTTATGTTAGCATGCTTGCTTGTATCAGGTTCAGGAATTACAAATGCAGCATAAACACAGCATAACAGCCACAAACTACTAGGAGTTGCCAGCATTATTTATTCAGAATCTCTGGCCTCCCAGTCTTAGATGACCCTGCATTATCACACTCTGAAATTAGGAGTGTTTCATTTGTAATTTGACTGTGCTGGATCTGAGTTTTCATAACGTGTAGTTTGCACAATAATGATACGTATAGATGTTTCATTTTTCTACAGAAATTAATTGCCTGTACCACAATGATTTATATGCAGACTGAACATGATTATTAATTTTCCTGATGATTGTACCAGTGGGCGGCAACAAATCTACTTCTGATAGAACTGACTTAGAAATGCTGTGAAAACTAAAATGTCCACAAGGTAATAACAACTAATTTTTACCTTAATCAACTTACACTTTAAAAGAATTTAATATAAGGCACTTGCGCCTTGTGGGGAAACTTGTTTGAAACATACTGTAAGGTGCTGAGTTATTTATGAGAATAATTACACATTTGTTACTTGAGTTTGTACTGGGAAATCAGGCTCTGAAATTAGACCAAAATACCATTAAAAATGAAGTCAGTGTTGTGTATGTTAAAACACCAGTATTGAGGTAAATAGTATTTAACAGAAAAGAAACAGCACTTATCAGGAAATCTTTAACAGAGAAAAGAACAGTGCTTATTAGGAATATTAAAGCTTGATGAACCAAGCTCGTAATTTCAGACTTGTTTCTGTTTAGTGGTCTAGTCTTTGGGCTAGAGTGGGATGATTCCTAAGTTTCTCCAAGCTCCCTGATGGTGGGCGGAAGGAGTGTGCATGCAGCCATCCTTCCAGATTGACATCTTTCCCCATGGCACAGGCTCCCTGCCCTTCCTTCAGCCAGGCCACCAGCCTGTTCCCAGCCCAACGCCCAAGCCCACACCACCAAGCTGTGGCCAGAGGGATGCAGCTGGTTTCGTCCTCCTCCTTGCTTGTGTGTTGCTGGATGGTTGCAAAGGATCCAGCTTAAATGAAGGGGGAGAGGTGGATTGCTCTGCACAGAGTGGCCTGGGCCTGCTGAGCATTGTGCACCAAACACAGGTTGTAATGGGCAGACATAATTTGTCTGCTGGCAAATGCAGCCTGGTCTGGTGGTCAGCCTTGGAGCTACCAGTTCCAGCCCTGATCTGCTGTCTGACTGAAAGTCACTTCATGTTTTTGAGTCCAAGTGTCTTTTTCTGCAGCTCTTTCCTCCCTGTGTGAAGCAGTCTGTGATTAGTGCTGAAAACTGCTACTATGATACAGATGGGAACGGTATTTTCCAGGGTAGGAGAGAGAGGTGTGTATTTTTGCTCCAGAAACTTATGCACATCATGCTTGCAATCTGTCTTTCTCTTACAGTTTTGGGCAAATAATCTGTGCAAAACACTATCCAGCCTGTAGGGGTCCTTGCAACTGGGCTATTATTACATGATATTTAGGAGTATTTGAAAATCTCTCTCTTATTCCTTTTATGGGGCATGAGAGTATGGAGAATTGAGGTTAGCTGTGCTTTGGGTTCTCTCTAGGAGAGCTTGAGGAAGGATAAGGGAGCATATATGACACTGTGTGATCAAATGCCAGAAATATTTGATTCTTTTTTTTCTTCCCGTGATTAGTGGCATTATGCAGTTATGCAAATAATCTGTTATTTATATCTAGACACATTATGCAGTTATGCAAATATTCCATAAATAATTAATACTTCCCACAGTTATTTGGGGGGAAATATTCCCCCAAAGCATGTAACATCAGCTGCTTAATATACTGTGTGTACTGAACATACTTCTAGTTTTGCTGTACCTCCAATACCTAACTGTGAGGATCCCAAATTCCAGTGTGTGAGTCACCAGCAGGCTCTGCATTCCAGTGAGGCTGTGGCTGGTCATGTAGAGAACACTTGTCATAGATTTAGCTTCTCTTCTGCCTTCTTTCCCTCTGCTTTGTTTTGGTGTCAGCAATGGCAAAAGGCACTGCAGACCCAGTGCTGGTACATCGCACCAGGGCTATGGTGAGCTTGAGGAAAATTAGTCACAGTTTTACACATCTCTGTGAACTGTGATTCAAGCAGAGCACCTGAGAGCTAACCTGTCCATGAAAAGGAGAGATCCTGGTGCCTTCAGGGTACCTGTGTTACAGGCTGAAATGTGGAAAGATGGAAAACATGCAGTATCTTTTTCTCCTGGACTCAGTTATAGGTAAGCCTAGCTGCAGAGGGTGGCAGGAAACTACTAAATTAGTCTTTACTTACTAATAACTTTGTTTGATTTGTACTTTTAGTACAAATTTGAAAATGGTTACACAGTCACAGAAACTCCCACTGGTTCTTCTAAATCCAGTTCTTCACATAAGAACTGGAGTATATAAGGAAATAACAGAGAGAAAGTGAGTATAGAAGCAGGAGAAGTGCAAAAAGTAAAAAGAAATTAATAGTGAGATAAATAAAATGAAAATCACACAAAAGAAAATAGATGACAGATAAGGAGTCTAGAAGCAAAGCAGAAGGGAAAGAAGGGGAATGAAAGAAGCAAAATAAATGAAATAGCCCAGAAGTGAAGCAGAAGAAAGAATCATGACCAGCTGAGGAGAGTCATAGCAGTAAAGGATGGAAAAATCATGATCAGGGAAATAACATGAACCAGTGTTTTGCGATAAGGGAATAATTGTGACTGGAAAACAATGCCAAAATAACTGGGGAAAAAGAAATTGATTGAAAAAGAGAGAAGAAAACAATAATATAAGCACTTTATTATGTGTTACATTGTAATAAGGTTTAGTGTAATTTGAGGTGTTCATAAATGAGCTGCATTTTCATGTAAATTAGAACTGCTCGAATTCCTGTGTTTCTAGTATCGTTGGTTGGCTGTATTGCCTTTAAAAACAGGACTGATTTCTTGGCTTAGTCAAAGTCAATGAGGGTTTTACCATTTTTGGTAAATTTATGCATCCATCCAGCAGCCCTATTCCTCTTGTCCCTCCTCCTTCACCCACTTCTTCATATTTCAGTCCTGTACTGGATGAATTGGCACCATAGAGTAGTGACTTGTACAGCTCTCACATAAAATCCAGCTTCCCAGTGTTCACAAAAGGTTATCTATTCAGGCTCTGCATATCTTCTGCTATCTAATGCAGAGTGAACACTGTGTTTACATTTCTCATATATTTTCCAATCTGCATAAGTCGCAGTACAGATTAATAGCCCTACAAAAGTTTGACCTTCCATTCATTTTGTGTTAAGCTTTCTGTCTGAAGGGACACTTTGTATTTAATGGAGCCAAAATTCTTTTCCCATCATTTCCCAGTGAGAAAAGTATAATCAGCATGCAACCCACTTTAGCTGCTGGCTTTTCCTATATTTCATCTATGGAATTAAGGGCAAAGATGGTATGAACCCCTGAACTTGACCAAAATCCTCAGAAAGTTCACTGGGATGCATGTATTTCAGCAACAGTTTGAGTAAATTTTGCCTGATTTATCTTTCCAGGGGAAAACCAGATGAAATTCAGTGGTTGTGATAAATACAAATAAAAACAGACAAATTGTTTGGCTTAGCTTTGATTTTTTGGGGGATAAATTAAAAACCCAAAACAATGCCGTGAATATGCGAAGGGGAGTGAAGACTGTGTGAACAGTACAAAGCAGTGCTTTAATTGCACGCAGTCCAAACCACAGCTCTGTCACCAGCCATGAAGAAGGAAGGTACAGTGTGGGGGGCTTTCTGCCTTGCTCTGTCTGAACTGTGCTTTCAAGCCTGTGTCATGTTGTGGGATGACAACGGGTGAGTGCCATTGTGAGTGCAGAAGTCACCAGACACAGGGCACACCAGTCATGGCTTCAAGTCCCCTCAGCACCCATCTTCTGGGGGAGATGGCAGTTCAGGGAACAGGCAGTGGATGCATCAGCTGCCTTCGCACCTTGTGTAAGAGATGTTTGTGGGCGAGTGAACAGCTTCCATTGTCTCATTACTAAGACTGCTGGGAGGGAAAGGAGGGCACCAGATGCGTAGTTGCTGCAGTGTGGGATGTAGACAGCCCAGCCTGAAGGAATCCTCTCATTTTTTAATTTTAGCTGTAGTATTTCTTGTCATGTAAACAATAGCTAGCCTTGAAGAGAAGAGAGTGTGAGAAGAAGCAAATCATTGTGTGGGGGTGATGGAAAGTTGGAGAACATTGAGTTTAGTGGTGACTGCTAAGCACAGCTGCAGGCACTGAAAACAACGTGTTCTCCCCTAGCTAGGCTTGTAAAATGAAAGAAAGTGGTCTATGAACACCACTGTGGCAAAAGTCCTAATTTTTCTATAGCCAGACCTGTCTCTAATATGTATCAGAGTCCTGGGACATTTAAAGCATAACTGTGTCCTGCTCTGAAAAGCCCAGCAGTAATTAAGGGGGACAGAAAGACCTTCCAGATGTTTTGGCAAGATGGTGTCTGGACTTTCCAGGGAACGGGGAAGGAGAGCCCCGTCTGCAATGTCTGTCAGTGGCCAGGAAGAAAGATTCACCCTTCCTTAAGGAGGTCAGCTCTTCGCTGTCAGCTGGGACAGAGGTTGCCACCACTTTGGTCCTGGTCTTGTGGCCATACTCATCTGAACTGAAAGTAAAGGGAATTCCACTGAAACCCACAGAGCTATATCATTTGGCTCTACCAAGTGAATCAGGTGTAATTCTCTAAGCTGAGGTTTGTCTGTTTAGTTGTGTGCATTTGTAATTTGAGTTTGGCTTGGTTTGGCTTTGTGTACTCTGATGGAAAGAATTAATGGTGATGCTATTGAATTTCATAATCCCTTAATATACAAAGGTCATTCAGAAGATGTACTGATTTAGCATTATAGGAGAAAGAAAAAATGTGCTGGGGAAAAGCTGAAATTATCTAGCAGTTCTTTTCAACATTTTGTGCTCATTTTCTTTTCTCTTGTACACTTTGTTAGAGATCTGATTTCTAGAACAGCAGAGATTTCCTTGAAATGAAAATGTTTAAAGGAATCCACTAACCATTGTCCTTGTTAGTTGGAAATGAATGCTTATTGATCAGAAATATTGATCTAGCACTTTAGATTAAAACAATACTTTTGGTAGTGCAGTCAAAAGAGTTTAAAGACTAAAGTAAAAATGTAACTTGCACTGGCTACCAAGTGATCGATTGTAACTGATACCACTGCCTTGGAACATAAGTTTACTGTGACATCTCTTATCTGTGCTGAAGAGTTTGCCCTCATTGCTTTGTGCATTATGTATAAATGATTGATGTCAGCTTTAACATTTTTTAGAAACCACTTTCATAGTCTCCTGTGCCTTCACAGTGTTGAAAGTTATTTATATTAAATAATTTCTCAGCAAGCATATAATAATTAAGAATAAGAACAGAGTTCAATAGCTCCAGCCTCCTTCTGCTATTACGTGTCAGGCTTTGCTCAGAAATAAGCAGCCTGTGGCAATACAGAAGAGCATATAACAGGCCAAGTTTTCTCCTTGTCTCCGCTTTTTTGCCTCATTCATATTAGTCAAGGTGGGTAGGTGTGACCAGTTGCTGACTTTACCTCATAGCCTCTCTTCCACAGCAAACAGTTGTGTGGAAGAAAAGGTCAGAAATGTTATAAACAAACTCCAAAATAGGACGAAGATTGGACACAGCACTTCTGCTATTACTATTATAGGAAAAGCAAAAAAAACCACAACATTATCTGGATAACCTAAGGAGCCTAGGAGCCTGTTGCCCGTCAGAATTTATTGAGGACTTGATGCAAAAGTAGACAAATGAGGTTGTTATGCGACCCCTTAACTGGAGGCCATAAGAGTTTGTGCAGCCGTGTGTCATGCCTGCCTCTAAAAAGCAGTGTGAAATGTTCTAAACTAAAAATTCCTTGTGCCTGGCTTTCAGAACAGCAGTCCTGTGGCTGTTAAGAAAAAATATGTGCCTGCTGGGACTGATAATAGCTGATCATCATCACCTATCCCATTTCAGTGCTTCTCAGTACATTTTATTTTTTTCAGCAAACAGTGAATGTATATTTTGCTTTTGCGTGGGGCTAGATTACAAGAAATACTACGCCTACATAACAGTGTAGCAATTCTTTTACAGCTAGCTTGTATATCTGCTAGCTCACATTCAATGACAAATATCTATATCTCTATATAGAAAAATAAAAAATATTGAATGAATTAATTCACTTCCTTTTCCTTATAAGCTAAATGTATCATTCAATACAGGTATGTCTTGCTAAGACCAGTAATAGAGACAGAGACTCTCAGTGATTATCTTTAGACATGAAAAATGATGAGGGAAGTGTATTCAGCACATAATGTGAACCTGAATATTGTCTCTGAAATAAAAGTGGTTTTGTATGTAAGCCCTGAAACCCAGGAAACCCCAGGGCAAAATTAACTTAAAAATGGGACCTTGTGTTCATCTTCAAAATCCTAAACCAACGTTTCTTCCCTGACTCTACTCTTAAGCAGGAGCCATTCTCATATACCAGTATTTTATTTCATGAACTCCACAATGGATGAGAGAAGACCCACAGAGGGTAGAGCAGTTAGTCTCAAAACATTTTCCAAACCCAAACTAGAATTAAGCTCTCCCATGTTTAATGTCAGGAGGAGCAATCTTGAGTTTCCAAGCTGTAGACAGAAGAAAAAATTAACCTGCTAGGTCTGATTCTTCACACTGGGCATTTCCTGGTGAAGTTACATCATCAGAATATGGGTATAAAAGCATGGAGAAGCAGATTCTCCAGATCTTGCAGCATTTGCAAAGAAGTGAAACCTGATTTATTAGTAAAAATCTATCCATGTTTTTCGTGATCTTTCCAAACATTCCAAATGTTCAAGCAGGAGTGCTGATCCATATATTTCTCCATGTTTTGGTCTTCTTTTTAGGCCACTGTTCCAGGCATTGATGTGTTAATTGTCAGGATTGTGTAAATTTTAGTAAAGCCATATTATTCTTTGCATGGCAACTATTAAAAATATTTTTCCTCTTAATTTCACAAGGGATGCTGAGACTTTCAGAATTTGTCCCTCTTGCAGAAGGGAATAATTTAGATTTTCTTCCATCCCTGTCAGAAGTTGAACAGACGAACAAAACAGATTCTTCAGAGACAATTTTACACAGAGTTACATCCATCCAATTCAATTATAAATTAAATTGACTAACGAACCATAGCTCATTATGGGAATCAATTACTCAGAACTGTCTTTGGACCAAAAATGTGGAAAATAAAAAATAATGGTCATACTTCAATATACCAGATTGTCAGTGTTTGAAAGCTCCGTTTTTTCTAGCTTGGCATAGACCATCGCCAAAAAGAAATGATAATCATTAGTTTTACTGCTTGTAGAGATGTTTCCGTTTTATGAAGACTAGTTAATTCTTGAGTTTGATCTCCTTGGGACCAGCACCTCAGGCTTTTATGAGATGACAGGCCAACCCTGGAGTAATGTCATTACATGGGGATCTTTCAGATCAACTTATGCAAATGTACCATTAAAGGAAGCCACACTGTAGCCCCTGGTGCAACCTAAACAATAGTAGTGGAAAATGCTACGAGGTAGTATCTGAGGCATTTTCTTAATAAAATCATTCTTGTGACATACTAGTAGTTGGCACACCCCTCTGGAGCTTTTTAACTGAAAAGCATAGCAAAAGTAAATGTAGTAAAGAGAGAGAAACAAACTCTGAGTGAGTTTAAGACTGGTAAGAAATGATGAATATCTCAAGCTCCCATATAAAGCCCTCATCTTAGAGGAACTGAGGGCTGTTCAGTGCAACTGGGAGTGTAGTCTGGATAAAACACGTGGGTAGTACACGCAGCATGCTGGGTGGGTCCCTGTGAGAGCAGAGCTGCTCCAAGGCTTCTCCTGCTCCCCTTCGGCCATAGCTTCGCATCGTCCAGTATTTGGAGAAAAGCAGGGTGAGCGAATGCTTTGCAGTTCGTATGTCAAACCCCTAGATGCTGAAATCTCTGGTAGCTAAGCATTCTTCTGATATTACTTGGTATGTATAATTCAGCAGAATTAAACTAAGTTATTCACTGTTGTTCAGCTGTTCAGGACTATGCAAATCCTAATCTGCATGAAATGCACTTCATTGCTCTGTAGTTTCCAAACCACCTCTTCTGGCACGTTCTGTGAAACCCTACTGCACCTCCGCCTGCCTTGCCTCCCTCCAGCAGGGCTGGCCATGCTCGTTCAAAGGTGGCCTTCGTGCACGGCATCAGGTCTGACGCATGTCTTACCTCATTTTGCTTTGGAGAGAACGGTTTGAAATGAGGCTTAGCTGGGAAGTACAACAGGCAGGTTAACAGCTGGTGCCTTCCTGCCCACTGCTGCCGGACACTACCAGCACAGCTTTAAAGGCATAGTTCTAATATGCGTCAAAGGTTGAATATTAATGAGTGGCAGAAATCTTTTTCATTAGGGACATGCTGAATAGAATACCAGCACTATCAGATGGCCAAGACTTTTCCCTGCTAATTCCTGTTCCTCATCACGCCCTTATTGTGCTGACAGGCAGAGAATTTTCGGCTGCAAGGTTGAAATGAGCCCAGCATTGCAGCCTAGCGGTTCTTGGCAAATCCTTCTGCCACTTTAATTTCAACCAATTAACAGAGCCAACATCCTTCAGTGGATGGAGAAGCCTGTTGAAGGCATCGCGCCCAGCGGCTGCCTGTTTGGGCCCTTCATTAGGGGTGTCCAGCCAGGGGCTGCCCTCAGCTGTCGGCACGGCGGTGGCAGGCCCAGCCCACCTGTTGCGGGCATTGGGGCTGAGCAGCGGCAGCGCGCGAGGCCTAGCGGTGGCCCCAGGGAACCAGCGCTAATTAGAATTAGTTGTCCCACTGCAGTCCGGCTCCTGACACAAATTGCATTCTGCAGCTTTTCGTTCCACTCGAGTTCACATACAAAATAGCCCGTGCCGTGTTTGAAATGAAGCAAGGCAATATGAAAGGGTTTTATGTAATTGGTTAATATACTTTAACATTCTAACTAATATCTTTGGTGTTGGTTTCTCAAAAAGAAATGTGTTTGCTTTCTACTTCTTTTGCTTAATAATTATTTATGATCGCAGTGTGGTAATTTTAATATGGGCTTGTTCAGGTGTCATTAAATCATTGTTGGGCTTGACTGCACGTGTAAGGAAACAAGTGACCTTTAAAGATGATAGTTTGAAGCAGGAGCTGTGGTAATGGGAAGCTGCAGAAGTGAGCACAATGGTGGCAAAAAGAAAGAAACCTTTTGCACTTAACAGGAGAATAGCTTTATTAAATCATAAGACCAATACAGAGAAATTGTTTTTAAAGAAAAAACAGAAAGGGCAAACGAGGGAGGTAAAGCAAATGTGTTACAGTCTGTTGATGAAAACACAGAGAATGACTGACAGCAAAATCTGGGACTTTTCCCTCATAAGGCACTGGAGGAAATGAGCAGTCCCACGTTCCACAGTGGCTGGGTTGGAGCAGTGGTCCAGTGGCACATCTGCTTCCCCACAGCCACCAGAACCGTGGGGTGGCAATGGGCCTCCTGCAAGCACAGGGACTGCCAGGGGCCAAAACCAGGAGTGGGGTGGAGGGGATGGCCAGCCATCATCATGGGAGTTGTGAAAAGCCGTAGGACCAGGGTGAGCAAGTACAAGGTTTGCAAGTCTTGCTTGTGGCAGAGTGCTTGCAAGAGATTTTCTTTCATGCAAATAAATCATTATCTTGATAGTGGTGGTGCTTAGGCTTCAGGAATGTAATCAGGGCTAGAAATGTTCTCTTTGGCATCCAAGGAAAAGAGAAAAGCAGAGCAGAAATGCCAATGAGTTTGCAGAGCAGGCAGTGAGAGCAGGAACATTCCACATGACTGTGTTCTTCACCAGGCTGCATCTCAGTATTCTAGGTCTGTGAGAAGGTATTCCTTGGCTATTCCATTGCTTGCAATGCATATTTTGGAATAGAGTTGTAGAAATGCACAGTGAGAATAAGGATTACTCCCACACAGTGGGAGTGAGGATTACTGTCATCCTGTTGATGGTCTCAAATATTTAGATATTTAGACTTAATAGATGTTTAAGAACTAAACAAAAACTTGCAAAATGATATTACAAGTACCAATGACAACCTTAACCCAAGTAAATAATCAATAACCAATATTACATAGATATATTAAAGTTATACTTTTTAAAATTGCTTGTTGATCCTAATCCAATTAATATAATTGGTAAATTTCTGCTGTATGCAAAGAAAATAGAGCAATTAAGCACTAGGCCCTTCTCTCTGTCTTTATTCTTGATATATCTCTGAAATGATTCATTTTTTCAAATGTATTCATTATTTGAATTTCATTTCCTATCTAGTATTTATTGACATTACATTCCACATCCTGTTAATGCATCTAGATTTATCTATTAGGCTGTTGCTTAGTTATGATGATGGTATTTTGCCAATTCCATGCATTCAAAAATCATGATTCAGAGGCTGTAAAATTCTGAAAGTAGGCTAAATCACAAGGTTTATATTAAGTGTATTTTGGCTGTTTTTTTTCTCTCTAGTATTTGTATACAGTGCATATACACACTGGATACTCAGAATACACAATGTGTACAGTCAGTCATTTTTTGAAATTGTCTTCTCTAATAAAGGCCAGAATTACTTTTTTTTTAATGACAACTGATTTTTTTATCTTGTCATGTGACTCTAGAAACTCATCAAGTATCAAAAGCCACATCAGTATTTCAGTAAAATCAAGCTCCCTGGTCCCTTTGTGATTAGTCACATGTCACATGCTCTGATCTTTTTGTTTCTTACTCTCAAATCAAGCAGATACATACAGTATAAATAGCCCCACATCTGAATAACACATTCATTTCCATGTGGCTTTGTGTAAGTTTGAACTCCCCCTCCTGCAGACACATGCTGCAGAAATCCATCCTAGGATGGCACATTAATGAACTTTGTATTTCATTTTTTAAGATGTACTCCAATGTAATTTGAAACCAGGAAAAAAGCTGGCTTTTAAACAATATTTTTCTCAGTTTCATAATCCTTGTCCCACGGATATTATTCTATTGTCAATGAGTAAAAATAGATATGGTATTTGGAATTTTATGCCACTTCAGCCTGCCACCCCATTGTAATCTCTCATCAAGGAGATTAGACTGGGGAAGATATCTGTGTACTGAGTAAATTACTTTTGCTACAAGCAAACTAGGAGGTTAACCAAATGCTCAGTATTGGCACCAACTGCTGACCATGTTAGTCATTACCACTTAGGAAACACTGTGTGTGTTCTACTATCACAGCAGAGGTGCCAACTCAGTTAACTCCATCAATGCCATTCTACAAAGGGGATGTATCAGCTTACACGCTTCTGTGGTCCAGCTTTTCTCACTCATTTTGACATTTCAAAATCTAATACTGGCACCTCTGAAGAATCAGCAGCAGCCTAGAAGTTTGTTTACAGACAAGAAAGAAAGAATCCAACTCAGGAGCAAGCAGACTCTGCAAGTCGGCAGCCATGCAGGGTACTACAGCCATATGTGGTTCAGTTACTTTCTTCTCTATTCCTTCCTTTTCCTAGTAGAAGATGAAACTCCCAGAAAATACAGACCAATCTTAATGCAAACAGTTTTTCCAGCAGCGCTGCAAGTCCTTGTTTTCTGTTGGGTAAGCCTTGTCCCAGCAACAGAACTTCAGTTGCTTTGACAATGTGCTGTATTAAAAGCTCTGTCAGTTCTCCCCAGAGGTTGAGCTCTGCTGGGCAGAAAGGAGGAATTGCAGTGCTGAAGCAGTTGGCTCAAAAAGTATTTTAGTTAAGAATAGAAGATGCTAAATGAAGCACGGAGCAGATGTCTGATTCCAGTTTTAAAAGCATATGAAGAGCTCCCACCTGAATTCCTGCATTTTCAAAGATTTCTGGCCGCAACCATGTTTCATATCCAAGTCACCTATTTGGGATATGGTAGAATTAAAACCAGTACTGTTTTCTGGAGCACCACCAAGGTGCCATGCTGCTTCTGTGTATTCTCCCTCTCCTTGTGATGCCATAGACAGAGAAAAGGGATAGGGATAATTTTCAATGAGTAAAACATATTGTAGAATTTCATTGGTCACATTTAGTCCCTTGGCTACCTCTGGGTCATTCCAGTTTTGTCTTCTTTTTCTTTTTGTTCTTCCTTTCCACATCTTGTAATGTAGTGTAGATGTCCAAAGAATCCCAAATAGAAGAGGAGGAAAAGAGATTTTTGTATTCAGTCAAATGTGCTGCTTGTTAGCTCCAGTATAGCTAATGTGTGTGTGACCTTTCTAGCTTGGTTTTCAAGTAGATGGCCCTTTTTTTCCCGGAAAGCTGTCTGTTGCGAAACATGCTGCTAAAAAGAGAATAAAATCATTTGTCAAAATTGTAAGAATTTGTAATTCATAATAGGCAACAGCAATTTAAGTAAATAGTTTTCTGCTACTGACACTGCTGTCAAAATAAACGTGGTGAGGATAATTATAGTAATTAACAAAATAGTTAATTACACTTTGTCATAAGATAAGGTTAAGTTTGATTTCTGATTAGGAGTAGATCAATACCAAATGTCTTTCTGTACTTATCTGATTATTACTGCAGGCCCAGACCAAAAGTCATGTATCAGTTTTCCAAATCATGCGAAGCTATGGGAAAATATTACCTCAACAGCCAGTTGCTCTGCGGCTCCCATCCCTGAATGTGTATCTTCAGCCAGATAGCTCTGAAGTCTTACATCATATTCTACTCTTCAGGGCTTGGCATCCTGCTGCATGTGGGATACTTCCGATGAGGACAAAGAGTGCTACAAAGCACATCCTCACTGGAAAGTAACTGTGCTGGGCAGCTCTGACCTGTGTAATACAGAAAGAAAAATCTCTGCATGGATAGACTCCTAAAAATAAGGTTCAGATAACAGTGAGGTTCTAGTTTTATAAGTAGCTGTGACAGTCCAGAACTCTTTGGAAATACCTGTTCCAGAGAAATGTGCATGTGCTTTTCAACTCGGGCCTCTGTAATGCATGCTCATCCTGAAAAGAAGGTTCCAGCACTAGAAACGTGTCCCAGGAGAAATCTGCATATGCAAAGCAATTTGTTACCAGTTTCTGTACCATCACACAGAAACCCAGCTCTAATTGTAGGGAATCGGTCTGTTTTTCTATCTTTTGCAGGCCAAAAATGCTGAAAGTAAAGATGAAAGGAAAATGTGGTCAGTGTGTTAGGTGACACGAAGTTGATCTGATCTATTGCTTTGAAAACTACCTCCACCCTCTTCTATCAGCCCTTCCTCTGTGTTCCACAGCTCCCATCAAGAAGCAGCAGTTAGTCTTTCTCCTTGATTTTATCAATGATCGTAAAAAAACAGATCTAGCAAATCATGTAATCTTTTGTATGAGAATCAATTCTCATATCTTAGTAATTCTGTCTATTCCATGTTTCAGTAGAAAATAGATTGGGAAAATACAATTTCTCAAGGGCAAAATACAGACCTCTGGAAGCACCTCAGCGACTCTGGGGTCTGAATTCCATTGAAAACTGAAGATATTTATGCTACTAATGCCCTTATGTTGGGAACTTTAAATTTCTAACTCGTGAGTACTTTTGAAAATGGATACTGCCATAAGCCCAATTCTACTGATGCATCCCATCAGACTCTCTACATGATTAAAAATAGGTTTCAGTAAATTGAATTTGAAATGTGTCATGTTATGTTTGCTGACATTCCTGATTACGTCATTGGCCTTCCAGGCAACTGCCAGGAAATAACCTGTAAATTGCTCTGGGCAGCTTGGGAAGAGTGTTGACCCTCACTATTACTTGCTTCCCACAGCTCAGGGTAGCTGATCTAGATCTGGTGGAGTGCTGGGTGTGAGCACAGTCAGCAGCCAGATATGGGACAATGAACCTCAGGAATGTATCCTAGCTCAAATACGTACATTAGTCAAAGGGTTTGCTACAGTTCTGATGAAAAATGAGTAATGATTTTCCTTTATTTATTTCTCATGTCCTTCATCATGGCACTGTGCTCTCTGAGGCCGTGGCCTTATCTACACCTTAAATGAGGCCATCGAACCAGCAGGCAACCATTAGAAGGGGTGTCCTGGGTGGTCTCTCCCACCCATAGCTGTGCCCTCCTTCTACTGCCCTTGCACAGGTGGCTGCACAGCTGAGAAAGACACAGCCAAGAGAGACACAGCCATTGATTTCGCTGGAAACTGACCCAGCCCAACAAAAAGAGTTCCCCACTGTCAGGTCAGTTCCCCTATCAGACCAAAGCATGGGGACATGAGCACTTCTGCCACATTACAGTGGCAGCCAGGGCCTTACACTGTCTACCATCAGCCGAGCTGTATTCTCTTTTAGCACCCAAAGAGCTTGTAAGACATTTTCATACTTTCTCAAGCTTGAAACTTGAAATTCTGGAAAACCTATAATCTTTACAATGAAAGTTTTTGCCAATTTAGTGCAAACTAAGCACGTAGGTAAAGAAACAGTATGGGTGGAAACAGATATTGGGATAATAGAAACAAAAATGTGTTTACATAGGCAAGATGTATATGTGCTTGGATAGTTCTGAGTCAATTAAAATGCTTTCTTTTGAAATAAGTAACAGCAGCATTGAATTCACTGCGAGGTTCGACATTGACTTCAGTGGGAGATGGAACTGAGCAATTGATCCTGTAGAACAATGGGAGTAGTCAAAGCTTTTTTTTAATGCAGTTCCACAGCCATAGAATTTGCTGCATAATCCACCAACTCCTGTAAAATAGCAGGAAAAAGAGACTTTCATTTTCCTGAAGTAAAATTCAGTTTGTGATCTCCCTGGTTTGCACAAATAGACTTCCAAACCAAAAATTCTTTCTGAATAAGTAAACAACGTGTGAGAACAATACACCCTTGTGGAGCATTAATCCCAAAGTCTAATAACGCCAATGTGAAGCACTCAGCAGGGACTATAGTTTGTCAGTATGCATTTAGCCTTCGTTATCAGAGATTTTCAGCTGCAGATATCAAGGTGGGAAGCTGAAGGGTGACAGATGCTTGCTGTCAGAGTTTGCTGGTCACAGATCACCTCTGTTGTTCCTGACAGTGGGGAAGGAAGTTGAGTCCATTCAGCATTCCAAAATTCTCAATTGCTTCCCAGGCTGCGCAGGGTTTCTAAAATCCCAGCGTTTTTCCACCAAGATCTCCAAACTGCCTGCTTTACCCACCAATTTCTGCAGTGCAGATATGATCTGTCCAAAAAAAAAAAAAAAAAAAAAGTGATAAAGTTCTTGCTGGGATAAGATGTGGTCACCCTAAAGCAATGAGCCCCACAAGGCAGGATCTCTGCCACTGCCTTTAGGCCTAGCTGGCTGCAGACCATAAGAGACCTTAGTAACAGCACTGCTATGCTATTGCAGCATGAAGCAGTCCTCAAATGGTAAACAGAGAACAAGGAGAACTTCCTTTCCCCTTCTGTCCTCTCCCCAGATGTACGGTGTTAGGTTACTTAATTAATTTTAACAGGGGAATGACATTCCCCTTCCATTTGTGCCTTGTCTTGAAAGGATGCAATGTACAAATATCAGTTTCAGCACATGATCCCCACCAAAAAGAATGTTGAGCTAGATCCTGCCAAGATCAGTAGCAGAATTCCCACTAACTGCAGAAAAAATCAGGATCTGTCTTGGAAAGAAATAGCACAGTTCTGGAGAACTCTAATTAATCCATGAGGTACTGAGTGTCTTCAAAGTTGTCTTAGTAACTAAGGACTGGGCACCTTTGCTTGGAAGTGCTATTTATATCTCTGTATGCCTCTGCATGCAAATAGAAGCCAGTGTAAAAGCATATAATTAGAGTGCCTCCTAATTGGAATGACAGGAATTAGGAGAGGACAACAACTGGAGTAAAAAAATATATAGGCACAAAAGCAAATTGCTCTATTGTGTACCACAAAAAGGATGCTACTGCGGGAGTAAACTCTTATGCTGAAGTGGCTACTTAAAACTGATGGCCAAACAAAAGATGATTGAGGTGGGTAAATGAAAGGAGACCTTGCAAACTGCTACATACCAAAATAAAAAATCCTATGCAAACTGCACTGCCTAGCTGGGAGGGTGAGGGGGCTGATAAGTTTATTTACACTTTTAAAAAGCACTGCCAATCCCAATTTATCAGTTACTGTCTTGTGACAATTTATTCATTGTTCACCGTTAGAAGCTAGAAGTTACATAGGAAGCATGATTGGTGATAGCTTCTCTATTTCAATATGGTATAATAGAGATAACACAGTGCCCAAAAGCTCTACAGCCGCCTTTTTGTCTGCTTTGTCTCTTTTCATTACTCTATCAGAATCTTCATTTAATATAATCCAAAAAAGCAAGGTAATTGCTTCACTTATCAGTTATCATCACACTCGCATACTTATCATGTCAAAATTATTTATGTGGATGGCCAGGTTGATCTTGCCGCATTTAGAAGCTTAAAATTTGAATAACTGTTCTGCCAGTTAGGTTATCAAAATTGCAGCATAAGCAATGAGTTTCTTCATTCTGGATCTTGGAGGGAGAATAGAGAGCGTCTCATTGCAGGACTAGTTTACCTGTAGCAAGTAAGAAGGCTTGCAGCAATTCTGCAATCTGGCACTTTTTTTTTTTTTTTTTTTTTTTTTTTTTTTTTTTTTTTTTTTTTTTTTGAGTATCATTTCTATTTCTCTATGGTTTTAGTAGATGGTAACTCACCTGTTTGAAAATCCCAGAGGCTAAAATAAAACAAAGCATGCAAGTCCAGAAAATCATTCTAAGAACTTTTTTTAATATAAAAGAAATTTCCTTCAGCCAAGTTGTTGGACACCTTGACAGAGGATGACAGAGAAAGCCTACCACAAACAGGTATAAATAATATAAAAAGAAATGTGCAAGCGTTTTTTTCCAGCTCAGGTGGTGAATTCATGGCATTGCTGTCCGTTTATCACATTATTCAGATAACCAGGAAACTTTTCACAATAGCCCCTCACAAGCACATTGCAGACCACTAGATATTTGATCACAAATGACTCCTGTGGAAATTCGTTACCGACAGTGCACAGTTTGTAATCCACCTTTTGTCACTGTCTTACTTCAAATGATTTGGCATTTCAGCAAATGTGCAGAATCAAACCCAAGAGAGTGAAGAGGCCAATCACCCACACTAGACACTGAAATGAAAGAGATCCCAAGCCATCCCCGATAAAGAAATTAGCATCTGTGAAAATTTGTTTGCATCTATATGAAAAAGAAGGGAGGAGGAATTTAATATTACAGAAATCACTCTCAGTTTATAAACCTTTGCATGCAGTGAAAGTCTTAGTTCAATGGGTTTTTAACTAATTTTTAACTAATTTTAACGGTGTTTTCTAACTGATGTGTCACCCCACAGTCTTTTGCAGAAGCAATTGTAGCAGGTCATGTTACTAGCAATGCCCAAACCTGGCACCATGAGTACTGGTGAGGAAAAACAAGGGCCAACACTTATTAGGCACCACTTTGAACTGGTCTGTGTGCTAGGTTGGGCATTTGTATTCTAGACAACCTTCTTGTCATATTCCTCAGGTTTTAGGAAACTGGTTGCATCTGTCACGAGGCTGCCAGTGTCCCAGAATGTGAGCAAGCTCCTGAGTCACAGACAGAAAAGACAAATACAGCTCTTCAGTGGCTGTTGCTGTGATTTTTGATTGGTTGTGAACCAGTTCTCTATCACAGCTCCCTGTGGCAATAATTACTACGGCCTTTGAGACTTAGTAAATCTTGGGTAAAAGTCACAGGAGAGAAAAGGGCAGAGTTTGAAATCCAAATAGTAATTTCTCAATCAGATGCCAGAGTTGTGTGGGCTAAGCAAAGACCTTGTGCCCAGCTCAGTACTCTGTTTTGGCCCTGTTATTTGGAGGTTTTAGGTTTCTGCACATTTTATTTACCACACACCTTTGCAGACGGCTTCACGTTCAACACTCAGCTCATGCAATGATCATTCATTCAATTAGTGGCAAACAGCAGGGAGTAATGTCTGTGATTTTTTTTCCAATCTCTATTCCCTGAGGGGTTCTAAAATATATTTTATAAGTGTATCCAGGCAGTCATTATCCAGATCATGTTATGGGTTTTGTAACTTCACAATGAATTTGATTGAAACATCGTAACTCTTTCCAGGACAAAGGCTTGTAATGTTACAGATGCAAGGAACAGAGAGGTCAGCAGTTGACAGCTGGCGGTTGGAGACACACAATCACAATATTCCCCAAGTTATTACAAAAATATTTAGCTGAACAATGATGGAAGAAAGTCAAAAACCTACTAAACAATAAAAGTAAACATAATTGTTGCAAATTTAATGAAATACTCTGCTGTCTTTGATGTGATGGCTGGTCTGTAAGTCTTTCAATTTTCTTTGCTTTAATATCAGCATTTCCTCAGTCTAAACCTTTTTCAGACAGTAGCATTTTATCTCAATTATTGCTTTTTCTCCATCAGTCTTTAAATATAATCTCATTTGCTTTTATGGATACTGTAACCCTTCTGAACAGCTTTTAACCTTTTTAAAAATCGCCTTGACCTGAGAATGCCCAAAGTTTTTTCTTCCCCCTCCTCTGATATTTTTAATGCAATATTGAATAATAGAAATTGGACAGATGAGTGATTTCCTAGCCAAGAGACCTGCAAGTACAGCTCAGGATGCTAGAACAGAGGTTTGGTTTGAATAATAATAATAATAATAATAATAACTAAAATTAAAATACGTCTATCTAGCTTTCTGCTAGCAAAGAACCTTCAGCTCTGACCTCCATTTCAGAGGCAGCATTGTAGCCTGTGCCACCACAATATTAGCTCTATGTTTTTAAAGGAAAATAAAGCTTTCTTTGTACAGTAGCACATTAGCTTCAAAGAGCACTTTCCTCCAGAGTCCAGCTCATCCTTCTGGTAAATTTAAGAAATACTCAGCTTAAGATTGTCTTTTTCAATCATGGATAATGTAGATAACTTTGTGCCTAAAGGAAGCTTTATGTCTGCTTTGCCTTTTCTCCCCACCCTTTTGGTTTTATTTTCTCATTTAGCATCTAACGAAAATGCGGACTAATGGAAGAGTGATACATGATTACAACTAAACCTCCTGGAATTTGACTGTAAATGTTAAAGTTGCTATTCACCACCATTTGCTAGCTGTGTGTGTCTTAGATGCAGTGTGTGGGGGTGTGGGGGAGGGGTCTCTGACAGTGCAACACCAACAGAGTTGGTGGCGTGTTCCTGTTGTCACAGACCTGCCCAAGCAAGCGTGGTGCTGCTTTGGCTGTAGCTGTGGTCCCTACATCTGCCTGCCCTGTCAGCTGACAATTCTTCTGCTTGCTTATATGCAAAAAAGTTACAAATGTTCTGTGAACCAGCTGGCAGAAGGACACCAAGTAGTAGTGCCCTGGAAGATTTTTCTCCACTTATACTTGCCATCTATTCTGCCACTCTGTGATAAGCATGCCAGCTCAATGGCATGAGGATTTTCTGGTGCCCTCCCTTGAGTATCCATTCCAACAAGCAACCTCTCCTTCCCTTCTACATACACAATTTGAGCATCGACATCCAGAAAGTTGCTTTCCACTTTGCTTACAATTATCTATCCCAAGCAGTGATGCTTAAAATTGAACTATGGTTCATGAGAACAGTAGCTTCTACCTGCGAGCATCCTCATGTGTTAAACAACCATGCCAGGTAGCATTACTTGTATCTTGCAGCAGCCACTTAAAAAGACCATCTGCCAAAAGAAGGTGGTTTCTTATTTTAGGTTCTCATACATGCAGTTTTAAGAGAAAACAGTGAGTTTAAAAAGTCAATGAATAGATTCAATTACATGTCCCTAGACCCAGGCAGTAGCATTATTGCTCAAAATGGAGCATGTTTAATAGAAACTGGGGAAAGACGAGCTGCAGTGAGCTTGCCCCGGATGAACACACACAGACACGTGTATAGCTGAGGATCTACGTGGAAATGTCTTTATGTTGTTTGTGAATTATTTAACTTGAATTATGATTGCCTTGAATGATATATATTTTGAGAGTGTAACATCGCGAAAGTAAACTTTAACAAAAAGGGATATTTATTCTTCAGATTTAAAATTAATTTCCTGTATTCCACTGTTTTTTTATCCTATCTAAGCTGTAGCCTTATGAGAAGAAAAATGAGAAACTATTTCTTTGCACTGAGACCGGTATCAGATGAAATATAAATGTAATGGTTTCTGTAAATGTTAACCCACTGCAACACTATCCCAGAACTAAAGATTTGCAGACTGTTTTAGGTTAAGTTACTGCTCCTCTCCATGTTAGGTAATCCGATGTCATTTAAGTAAAATAAATTGGAACTACTCAAGGAATAAAAAGAGGTGAAAGTGCAGAATCTGGTTTGGATAAAAGTTTAATTCTTCAGTTCCAAGTGACATAGCCCTTACAGGAAGCAGAGCAAACTCAGACAGGAGTGGCCAAGTAATGAAGATGGATGCATCTTGTTATCAGCAAGCCATTTACTAGGGCTTGATGTAACCTTAAACATTGCAGATAGCTCAATGGCACTTGCCACTAAGCCTCTAATTAATGAATAGCAGGCCCTAAATTAACAATGTGCATTTACAGATGAATTCTGGGCACTCATTAAACGATGTTCAAATATCAAGCAGTAACTGTTAGGTTTATTCCTTCTGGATTACTGTATACAGTGTTTGTCTGCTGGGTGTTTCCACAGGAGGCTTTGTGTGCTCAACTGCTGCAGGCCCAGGTGCACTTCAGGAAAGGGTATTGTTCACTGAGGAGGGCAAGGTGGAGTCACTGTAAACCATGCATTGTAACACCTGTGCAGCAATTTAAGTAGGATTAGAGTGCTCCTTTATTCAGCCCTAACTGCAATGAGAAAATGGGCTTGATTGCTTGAAGCTGTTCTCAGATCTCCATTTCATATTGCCCTCCTTTGCAATATCCACACTGGTGCCTGCCAAGGAGACCTGGAGCAGTCCCTAGGAAGGTCCTGTTATGTGTTCAGTAAATGTCTAGTTCCTCACACCCTACATCTTTCAGGGTGCATCTTTCAGAGGATGGAGTGGAAGAAGTCTGCACTCTGTGTCCCAGCTTCTTGGTTAAGGAGAAAAAAACAAGGAGCTGAGGAGACAGGGAGCACGTACACGTTGGCAGGTATGTGATAATCAAAAGGTATTCTAGAGTAATAGGAATGCTAGTTATTTAGATGGTCCTACTGTGTATGTTGTGCTTTAGGAGAAACAACGGTGCAGCTGGTGTAACGGAGCATGTTAACACATCTGTTAAGGCGTATCTGTATCATATCAGCAGAAGTTTAAATTGCCTACTGTGCTGAAATACAATGCAAGCCAGAGAGAAGAATCCTTTTAGAAATGGTGTAAACTGGGACTAAGATCAGATGGACAAAGCTGATTTGAACAAAGTCAGTATTGAATCCAAAGTCCCTGAAAAATTAGATGGTCTGTTCTCTTTAAATGGGAATATAACTATGATTTTCCGGGAACAGATCCTTTCCCATGGTAATCTTTGGTGTTCAGCAACATGAGGTTTTCAGTGTTTAGAATGTTCTGTAAACGTACCATCTAGCTATCACCACATGATAAGTTCTGTTAGACACTATCTTTAGAACAGGGGACTGGAGAAGAAACGATGGCTTTCTGAAAAGTACATCATCTTGGCCTAGGACGTTTCACCTTGTTGGAAAGTTTTAAAGCAATACATGTCCACTGTGATGTAAACTTATGAGTATGATTGACATTCCTGTAGTATTACACGTAATAAAAATGAGCTCTGAACAGAGCTCTTGCGATCTGTATGCAGTTTGTGCATAGGCAGGGTAAGCAGTATCCCATGTGCGTTCCACCTATCCCGGAACCATGAATGCAGTTGCATTTATGGGCAAAATGAAGCACATCTCTTCTTTCTATGGATTGTTCCCATCATAGCCTTTTCAAAGTTAAATGTGGGCAAATTTAGAAGAAGGGGCAATCCTGCAGCTTCACGCGAGTAGTTTAAAACCAATGTTTGGCATATTTAGAATTAGAAAAAAACAAGCACAAATGTTTACTGAAAAAAGAGCGTTCTATACAAAAGATGTTGGAGTTGGGATTTGCCACCTGGATTTTCTTTTGTGATTAGCTAAGAGGTGATAGGAAAAGCAACTGTCTCATGTACCTTTCACAACTTCCTTCTGCTGTAAGGGTCTAAATGTGTACTATCCTGTACATGTGCCAGGTGGTGCAGTAACAGTATCTAAAAGTCGTTTTCACTTGTCTTTGAACAAAAAAACTTTATTTGAATGAGAAAACAATACAACCTGTCATTAAGAGAAAGCTCTTCCTCCCTCTCTTTCTGTCATTTCCTTGTAGAATTATCTCTGAAGCTCTCTCTGGCATCCTCTTTCTCTCTGAAACTCTTTTGAAAAAGAAATCCATAATACAGCAACAAGTATTCCCAGTTACCAGAAGAATAAGGTGTCAGCAACTAAAGGAGCTTTTCTGTTCTGTGCAATGCCACTGGGATGCAGTGGAATTCATATGAAGTGGTGGCTGCTTTGAGGATCATTACTGCTTATTAATGACAGAATGAACATCTTGTGATCTGTACGTAGTTTGAAAAAAATGCGTAAAATCACAGTAAAAATGTTATGAGGTATTCCTTGGAGTTCTGTATGTTCATCCTTCTTATTTCTCCCACACATTTACTGCAGTGTTAGTTAGTGGCATTTGAGCTATAGTTTGGTATTTCCAGAACTGTCCTTGCTCTCCTTTTGCAGTCACATGAGCCAAGAACTGTAGCAGGATTTGTAGAGGCACACATTATTTCAGTTTAGTCCTGCAAGCTACATTCCTTTCAGAGCATGTTTTAACCTGACATCATGTTCTTCCTCAAACTTCTCACAAATAAAGATGTGATTCATATAAACTTCCACTCTCCACAGGCTCTGCCAACTCCTCATTTGCTTTTGGCAGACTTTAAGGGCACTTCTGAGCCTAGACAAAAATGACAAATCCAGCACCCTGCTTACACTGCACCCCACTCAGTGGGGGAGTGCCCAAGGGCTGCAAACCATTTCAAACCCACTCCTGAGCAGTATGAGTGCCACACAGCCCAGGTTGTTTCCTGAATGGGAATTGTACTGCACAGTGCTGGGATGCCAGGGGCTCCTGCCATAGCATGGGTCCTTGTGGCCTGGGCAAAGACCTCTGCACACAGCCTGCTGCCAGTGGTCCTCCTACAGGAGGAGAAGGAAGACCTCATTTTATCTGTGTCATACTTAACCTCATTTTGTTGGATGTAGATGGGATGATATCCCTGTCGTTTGATTTGGATATGAATTTATGTTCCTTAATTCAATGAGCTACATGTTCTTCTTGGAACAGCAACCATCACAACTTCTGCTGTTTCCTCAGTTAAGACAAAGGAATTTGAAGTTATTGTCAGATTTATTCCTTGTTGAGCGTTTTAATGAGCCAAACTGCCATGCTTTTTGGTTCAGAGCCTGGTGAAAAGACTCTTCCCATGGGACCAATGCATGATTTTTTTCTTGCTTTTCTTAAGACTTGTCACATGTGCTTATGTAAAATGTTGTCAAATTGCCCTGAAAATCAAACATGCTTTCTTTGTGGACATGTAAATGCCACTAAACAAGATACAAAGCATGGCATGGGAATCATGAGGAGGTGTTAAGGGATGCAGGGCTTGTGACCAGCTGTGTGATACTGAGTTCATTCTGGAGCCACAGTGAGGGGGAGGTCAGGGTACAGGGGCCATGACTCTTCAGTGCAGAAAAGCAGTTCTTGGGGCAGCAGAACCACCCAGCGTGTTGCAGACTATGCTTAATCCAGCCTGATTCATTTAAACAATGAATTTCAAACACATATATATAGGAGTGATCTCAGGTCCATTCTGTAGAAATTATGGGTAAGGATTTTAGGCAGAAATAATGCTGTTTATAGCAAACTTACATCTAATGTGAAGAGGTGTGTGAATGGAAGTGTTTAAAATAATACTGAGTTAATATCGGAACACCAAAGATGAGAAAAATATTTTCTTCTGAATTATGAGTTGCATAATTATGAGTTGCAGTGATGTTACATCCGTTTGCATCAGCTGAGGATATAACCTAAGCTGTTTTTTCATATATTTTTCTTTAGTGGGGTTTACAGTGAATGTTAGAAGCCCACAAGTGAAACCTGCCTCCTCATAGATCTTATTTTTATTTGATCTGACACATTCCCTGGCATGTCACTGTAGGACTGTTTCTGTATACTAAGCTTCAGACCATCAATTTCTTTAAAACGTATATTAAACATTCAAAAAGGAGACTGTTATCTCAAGGAAAAGGACAGAGAGGCCTCACCTCTCTAATTCTCTCCTAAAATAGGTCATTTTGAGGCTACAGTAACAGTCCAGATCTGTCCAAGTTCAGTACTGTGACTACAAATGGACCTTGAATAACGTTCATTCATTTGTCTCAGAGAGCATGTGTGTGGGCTGATCACATTGCCTTGTGTCTTTTTACCATTTGTGTTTGTTTAGCCAAATCTCTTCTAAGAAATGTTAATCCATTACTTTATCAGATTGTTCATTTGTTAGTGGCTGTGTGACCTGGTTGCAGAGCTTCCATTGCCAGCTTGGATATACCTTATGTATGTGTTTCATTTGGAAATGTGCTTTGCAGGTATTATGATCTGTAAACATGATGTTTCTTAACTTGTGAGGGAACCATTTCAGCAAATTTGTTTAAAGTATCAAATAATCAGTGTAGTTACACCATGTGTTGTGACCATCCCAGTTAACTGCTCTTGGCCGAACAGTTGGTGCAATGACCAGCTCTCTTGTTTTTGTACTGGTGGCCAAAGACCAGGTTAACAGTCACCAAATACAAAATCTGATCCCCATCAATTGGTTAAAGATCTGTCAGCCCTCTGTCTCTTCTCTCATTTCCTACAGTGGTCTCTGTCCCACGCTAAATGAAACCTTGCCTCTGCGCCTCAGTGTTATCTGATGAGGAGGCCCAGAGTGCGGCCCATGGGGAGGAGATCCAGTATGAGCACTGGTGAGAGTCTTTCTATCCCTAGACATCTTCACCCAGACTAGTTAATTAGTCAAGCTGTATCTAATGTATTGTGCTGCATCTTATTCGTTTCAGTCCAGATTACATCTCTAGCATGGAGAAAAGCTATAAACATGAAAATTAAAATTGTCATCCATCTTTATTCTGGTTAGCACCCAGAATCCCAGCTGGATACTGCAGAAGATGTAATAATCCTTTTTGTTAATATTGCCTACATATAGAGTCTACTTTACCCCCTGTGTACGATTAGCCAAAGAAAACTTAATTATCAGTGTATTGCAATATCTGTAATCTTCTGGTGAACCTGGGCAGTGATGAATAGCAGGTTTCAGCAATAGAATCCAGACCTCCTTTTCAGACCATTTTTCAGTATCATAGGATATAGAAATGTTTTGACTTGGAGCTGCCATCTGGAGCACCTGCGCGCCTCCAGTGCGGGAATCCAGCACGAGTCAAGAGGCATCTGTGGGGCTGCAGCAGAATCCAGCAGAGTGACACACAGGTTGGCCATGGCACTCATCTGCACACTTCTGGAGCTGGCAACTCAATATAAATGATCATCAGTCCAAACAGGTTCTTTGATGTGCTGCATGGAGTGAGTTTCTAATATTCACACCTTCAAATGAGGCCCAAGTTTACCCAACAATTAAGTACTCAGCAATCTATTTGATAATTCAAGTGGACTTGAAAATCTGGTTCCTGGCTTCCTTTCTTTTGCTTAAACCAGTGTTCCATTGTTCTTAGAGAAGAATTGTCTTTCATCACAAATAAACTACAAATTGTTAATGTGGATAATAGATCTGAAAAGCCATTTTTCAGATACAGTTGGCATTTGTGTGCTTTGTGCTAGAGGTAGCTATGCTGCTGAAAATGTTTGTGAGCCAACCATACGACAATTAACTCAGCAGAGGAGAGTATGTGAATCCATTTTCAACCTGTTTTAATAACAGAATAACAACCAAATGCTTTCTCCAGTGGTTAAACCAATATTTAATTCAGCAAGAAACTTTTTTGTGGACTTTTCCACTGCATTTGTCTATTACCAGTGCCACGAAGGACATCAGTTTCCAGTAAGACAGTCGCTTCCAGCACTGGGATTGGAAATGCCAGTTGTAATTAAAACTTTTTCATAAGCAAATGATTTTTGCAGTTTAATAATGGCAAGAAATGCTTCTTGTATTGTGAACTTCCAGACTGTTGAAGTCAGCAAAATTCTGTTTGGCATTCAGCAGGCAAGTCCTGTCCTTGCTGATGTCAGTGGTGTGCTTACTACTCCAAACACAACACTAGATATTCAGCCTTAAATAAAATCTGAACAAACTGTACTGCACCCAGGTTAAATGTGCTGTAAACACTGATTATTTGTGACCCACGGTTAATCCTAACCACGGGTTATGTATATTTTTCCTCTTTGATATTTTTGCTGTAATCACAGTGTGAGTCACACAACCTATCAAAAGTGCAGATATAAACTACAGTCTTTTTATATGTTTCTAAACAATGAAAACAGAGAAAAGTAATCTCACAACAGCTAAATGTTTTCTATTTTCCAAAGGCTCTTATTGGTGACATTTCTTCCTGCACTGCTTTTTCTGCAATCACATAGCAACACAGCCCTTGAAATAACTTTTTGGTACTCAATATATAAGGTACAGTGTTTGGAGAAACAGATTCCACTCAAATGCCACCTGTTTAAATGCTAAATGGCATGAAAACCAGAAAGAAAAAAAATCGTGCCAGTTGAGTGGAGGAGGCCGTTACCCTGTCTGGATGGCTGAGTTCCCCTGTTCAGCTGTTAGTCCTTTTTTCTTGAGTTCAAAGAAAATGACAAGCAAGTGGGTGTAGCAAAGTTAACTTGGTACAGTGCCTGACCATCTCAGTGCTTGCCCTCCTACAGTCTTTCACAGGATTCAGGCTTACTGAGACCCTGTTCTGTTCTCTTTTGAGACATGCCTGCAGCCTCCTCAGACTGTTTCTAAATACTGCCATTTCAGCTTTTAAACTCAGCATTTGAATCTGCTTCTAGGAGGGCCCAGCTGGAGTAGTTTTTAGGAAGCATCAGTATTTTTTAGCTAGAAAAACAATGGAAATGAGACAAACACCTAACATCCAAACATTCTCAGGCTTCCAGAATTTCAGATCTTCATCTAAACTCTGTTTTGGATTCATCTTCTTTTTCTAAAGCATCTGCATTTTTTGTGAGCTGCCATTCTTAATGAACCTTAGGCTCTTTCTAAAAGCTATTCTTCCACCTGCCTGACACCTTCCTCTTTTCTTGTAATTTCACAATAAATTCTGAATGCTGTCCTCTTGCTGAGGTAGAATCTTCTTGCAGTCTTCACCTGCGATGTTTCAGTTTATCCCAACTAGCAGACCCCAGCTCTTCCTGGTGCTGGAACAGTTGAGTTGTTATCAAATCACCTATTTAGTGCTGACTAGGAGTGAATTTCAGTTTTTTATATCTTGAGACTTTGCATTTCTGTGTAGAATTCATCCCTGTGCATGTATGGTGTTTAACTGCAGGGCATGAGGAGGCCCGAGGAAAGGCTGCTAGAGCTATTGAATATCTACAGCAGCAGCATTCAAGGTAGAGAATAGTTTTTGCCCAGTCAGGAAATGTAGACAGAAGGGCTGAACTTTCTGGAACTGGTGGTTGCATTTGAAAGAGGGAAAGAGAAGCGGCCCACGTTATACATCTCAATGCAAACCCACGCTATTGAGTTCAAGGTTGTGCAGTCTGCCTTGGGCTCACCTCTAGAGGAAATTGACCAATATTGTGAGTTTTCTGCAGAAGGTTTTTTCTGTGCTTTGATGGCATGTAGTGTTAGATTGAGTATCTTGTTGAGGCCACCTCAAATTTGTCTCATGCCAACAGTTAGTTTTATTCTAGGAAATTTCTTGTGATTTCTCACTGCAAGGTTTGTGTCTACGCTGCATACTAACAATAGTACAATCAGCAGAACAACATGGTCACATCTCTCTTCTGCACCAGTTTTACCCATTCCAAGACTGTAGGAAAATGTGGTCATTATGGGCTGTCTTCGAATAAGCTTTCCATTTAGAAAGGCAGTGAGAAGTAGGAAATGTTTTCAGTCTGTGTGCATTGGCTTTAGTGATAAAAACCATTGCTGCACTGCAGTGCGTGCACAGAGATTTTGAAAGATATGGTCATCATTTCCCCCAAAGCTGTAATTTTCTCTAGTGTAACTAATGAAAATCTGAAATACTGAAATGAATTATACCAAATCAAGTAAGCTACAGTTTTTGTTGTCATACAGAATACATGTGTAAGTTTATTATGATAATAATGTAGCTATGCTGTCAAATATTTGCATGCCATCTTCCATTCATATCAGCCTGATAAGATGACAAGTATGTTGTGCTTACAATAATTTTAGGAATGTAATATTTTCAAGTTCAGGAAGTTAACGACTTGGGCTTTTTGCTTTGCACGTTGTAACCTTTTATGTTATCACTTGGTGAGATGAGGTGAAGACACAGAGGCACATAAATTGGAGACCTCAGGTCTGTGATTATGTTAGAGCTGACCCTTGTTACATCTAACATTACACTAAGCAGCGCTGCTCACTGGAGAAAACCTCCCTGAGTGGAGAGGCAAAGAGTAATTCGTTAATTTGAGAATAGTTAAGTCTTCACAGGTATAAATCAGGATAGTTACACTGAAGTCAGTGTTGCATCACTGAAGATTGAGTCACAACACCTTCCCAGTCTGCTTTGTAGATTGAAAAAATTATATACTTACAAACTTGTTTTTTTGCTGGAACTACATTGTAAGCAGCTATAAAGATGGGAGACATTCTTAATGACTTTAGACTTACCTTCTTCCTGCAGCCACCCATAGAAGCAGGGTACAAGTTCCTGATTGCCAACTGTTGCAACAGCTCCCCAGAACCCAAGCTTGGGGCCCTGAGAGCAACCCACAGTCCCTCTGCCCTACAGTGGGACATGGGCCAGCAGCAGCTGCCCAGGGACCAGGGAGCACGGATGGGCTGAGAAGACAGCAGGGCCTGCATACAGACACCTTCTAAGGCCTGTTGAGTGCTCCTTGGCCATACTGCCCAGTGCCATGGCAATCCAAATGTTGTGGCTGTGATGCGGCTAGCTCAGGATATTTGGGGAAAAGAGTTTCCTATTTGAATTATGTTTTCCACATGCGACACAGAGCAGTCTGTGCAGTGATTTGTCTTAAGGAGTTTGTGTATGGCAATACTTTCCCATACACCAGTATAACTTAACTAATGAAGCAGATTTCATTCAGATGCTTTTCAAAACTAGCCAGGGAATCTGGAAGTTGATACAGACACACAGGCAGCAGCAGAACTGGGCCCTTTAAGGCTTTATCTTTAGAGACATGACATCCCAACTAACCTTCAAGAGAATGAAGATTCACAGTGCCAGTGTCCAATAACTGCATCTCACTCCATTACAGGTATTTCAAGGCCTTTCTGCGTAAACAGTGTGCATTGCTTTGTGTCTTAATCTGTACAACAACCAAATATCTTGGTTGCAAATATATGTTAAGGTTTAATGCATCTCCTGCCATAAAAGTGTTGCTCAAGACTAATGAGCAAACAAATGTTTGCTTAAACCCCTTTGTGAAAGTCAAACAAGCTTTCAACAACTATTCATGTATTTATTGTGAGATGTGAGTCATCACTTAGGTGCCTGGCCCTGTGCTGTTAACAGCTAATGCCAACAGTCTCATGGTATTGCTTCACTCTTTTTCCCTTTTCCACCCCCACTTCCAGCAGTCTCTAGCTAGAACCCACCTGGAGGACCTGGTTTTGTCAATGGCAGAACCGGCTCTCCTTCTGCACAGTTCACACCATAGCAGCAGCTGGCCTCCTTGCTGTCTATGGAATGAGGGCGACGTTTCGGGACCCACCTCAGCCCCATGCTCTACACAGTAGCTGTTTGCTTCCACCCCATCCTTGGGGGGTCCTGCTGACCAAGTGAGCACAGCAGAGCTCTTTTATTCTTCTCTTTTATTCTTCCCCTGCTTTCCATAGGAGCTAAAGGGGGTCAGGCAGTCTGTACCCTCCTGCAGCTGCAGCAGTGCCAGCAGCAGGCTTGCTCCCTTCCAGCAGCCTGTCACTGCTCCCCTGATGAAGGCTAGCATCTTCCTCTAGCTGCCAGCTGAGATACTTGTGTGGGCACTCTCTCACCTGTTCCAGTCACAACAACAAATTGGCTTACCCCGAAATTCCAATACTTCTGCTTTACTATCCAGCCCAGTATCTGGGGCAATAGGTACTAGCTGCAGATACAGCTGCAGCTAAAGGAATTTGGACATCTATGCCTCTAGGCTTGGCAGTATCTGGAAAGTTCCCATACAATTTGCCTTTGTAGTACGTATCACAAAGTTAGAAAGTGGAAATAAAAACAGGGTCTTAATTCTTGTGTTGTTGGGTGGCATTAAAATTGTGTGTCAGTGCTTGTTTTATTTTTATTCTGCTACTAAGCAAGCTGAGTGCTTTAAGGATATTTTTTGTTTTGTTGTGTCAAAGGGGTCTACCCAGAATGGAAAAGAAAATCAATGTTTCAGAGTTGTGTAACTGTGGGTATTTTTCTTGTGTTGCTTGTTTCATTATGAGGAAAGAATTAAAAATCCCTCCTAGACAGTACTTAAAATATCATTGTTTAATGCCTTTGAGTCACTGTACAGCTAATTCAATTGCACAGTGTAGTGCAGTTTCACGGTATGTGAAACACAGATAGTACAGAGGAATGATTAGAAAGTTGAATAAACAGAGCATTAGTTTGCGAAGTCTGAAACTTTCTGATGACTTCTTTTGCGATGATCCAGCACAACAGCTCATCAGCAAGAACGAGAGCAGGGACTTGGAAATCCAGAGGCACATATTCTCCACACAAATGAAACTAGATTGGTACTGGCAGGAGACTCTTCTCCCTGCTCTGCATCAGCCCCTGTGCAATGAAATGAGTGCTATACTGGATGCCCAGTTACCTGCAGGCCTCTAGTGTGCCCTGGTGATCAGAGAGGGTGCAGCTCTCATGGCATTGTCAGTAAGTGGGTGTTTCGTGGTCAGCCTGGTGTTTCTGACTGTACACCCAAAGATGTGACAATATGAGAGCTCTTCTAAATACACTGGGCATTAAAAGGAAAAGGTGCCGATCCACATGACTGGTCTGTATGACTCCTTTTGCCATCATAAAGGAGATCATCCCAGATATGTACCTAATTTATCTCTGTGCCACCCTTGCAAGTCAAAAAAGTACTCATCTCTGTTTTACAAATGACCTTTTGAGGCTCAGAGAAGGCTTCAGGTTTGCCCCTGCTTTCCTTTTATGCAGGCTGCAGAGGTGCAGACCTAGTTGGGTGAACTCTTATTTACCTAGGCGTGGTAATATTTTGCCCACAGATCCAAAGTTTCTTTGACACTGGCTTCATGTGGGTAGAAACAACCAGACCTTGGGGCTCTATCTGCCCTCTGAAACACCCATTCACCTCATAATTAACCTCGTTAAGGTCCCCGGAGCTACCAAAGCAGCAAAGCAGAAACCTAAGCCTAAATTAGACGTTACATGCTCCCGCGTGTAGGTGCCCCAGTGAACGTGACCTTGCTTGGATCTGAGCTAGGGGATCGCATCCATATGAGTGCCAGAGCCCAGGAGCACGCATCCCCCGTGGTGCCAATAAAGCCAGCCTGAAGCTGCTTGGTTTGGGCGTATCTGTAGTTGGTAAACCACCCCATGGGAGTAAGTGACACACCTGGTTGTGGATTTTTGCTTTGATTTTGTTTATTCCCACATGAAAACAAACACAAAGAAATAATTACCTTGAAGCTATCATGGTCACCATTCAAATGCTGATGGTTAGTGTTTGCAACCGATTAGTATTGCCACTGAATCGTAGATATTTCCTGTATTAAGTGGCCCTAAATGGCGAATGTCAACATTTTAATGGCAATGGCGCTATTGTAGCTGGCTGCAGTTTGGCAAACAGAGAAGCTGGGAGTGTGATTAGTCATTAATGACCATCCTGAACAGGCACAGATGGGAGAGGATAAAGAACAAAAAATGTGGAGAACAAAGGATCACACACGTGCTCATAAAAGTTTCTGACAAACTGAATGACTCTGAAACAAATTTGAGTTTAAAAATGGATTTGAAAAGTTACATACTCACTTTTGTATAGCACAACAATGGTGGAATGCTAATAACATTTAATTTCCCTTGACTTCTAACCTTCTTAACCTGCTGTGCTGCTAGAACAACGCTGTAAATCAAAATATGCTGTATTGTATGGTGAACATGTGTATTGAGTCATTCCAGACTGCCTGGTGGTTTTTAAAAACAAAACTCACAATAGTGTTTGTGCTGTTTTTCATTTTTCATAGACCTTTCCCCTCAATCATGCTGCAACTGGTTAGGTTATGTATTAAAAATACAATATAAAAAGGGAGGGAAGATGTAGGGGTAGACATAATACCACACAAAATACAGCACAGATGAATAGGCCAAAATATCCTTGACTTTACTTTCCCCTTTGTTCTAAGTGTTCTTCCAATTTCAATAAAAACAGATTGGAATATTGCCTGGGGTCTACTAAATCATTAGTAAATTAAGAATCTGTTTTTAATAACATTTCACTTGTAAATAATGCATTAATTGACTAGCTTGAAAGTTAGCTTGAATGTTAGAAACTCTGGCACTAAATGTGTAATGAAAGAAGTGTGGTGTTTGAGCAGGCTGAATGGTAAACGTAACAAATTAAATATGACAGTTGATATTTGTGAAAATGGTGATATAATTAGAGGACACCTGCAGCTGTTTTCCAACCCAAACAACAGAAATTAAACATGTATAAAGTGTGCTTGTCATATTTTCTCTTGACGTATTTCTTTTGTTCTCCTTAGTAGCTTTTTAGTGGGTCTTTACGTTTTGGTTTCTTTTACCTTTCATCAGGCCTTATGTCTAACCAAATAACAAATATCTTTTTCTGATGTCACCATTTATTGGATCCATAAATGAGCATTCTGCAGAATAAAGGAAAAGAACCTTATTTACCAAAAGCTGAAAGTTACTAAAGCAGATGACACATGCCCTGGCATGTTTTGACCATGAGTGCTTAGGAATAGTCAAGAATTACATTAGAACTCTTCCTGTGTGGTTCTCACCTGTAGGTAGCACACTTATGTGTTTCTGCATCGTATTACTGATAGTCTTAGTGAGTCTTTCTGCAAACTAGGTGATGTGATGTGATGCATAAGTATTGCAAATGTGTAGCTTTCCCTCTTCGCATGTATGCTCTTGAGAGAATATGGTGCTGCCATACCCACCGTACAGGGATTTTGAACACTAAGTTCCTAATGATGAAGGAAAAACATGAAGTTGTTGAACAACATAGATCGTCATGTTGCCCCACTAGTGTAAAGCTGTGAAGCTTACTGACCAAAAGGGGACAAAAGCTATGAAGTTTTGATCTGGAGCCAAAGATTCTGGGTGTTCAGTTAGGAACTACTCCATCTGTCCTTGCTTTGTTCCAGTTGGTATGCAAGAGAGCATCCTGTCAAAGGAAATAAGATTTGGACTTGCAAAAGTAGGAGTCTCTAGGTTGTCTGTTTTTAAAATTGCAGCAGTAACAAGTCAGTAGGATTACTTCGGTATAAATAAACATGGGATATATGGTATTGATAATTTTAGTCACATTTAAAGCCATGATACTACCTGACCTAGTGTCAGAGTTAGTGGGTATAGAAATTGCTGTTGAACTGAAGCACTCTGAAGCCAGTACTGTACCTGTTCCTGCGTATTGACCAGGGGAAGGACATCACCTCCTCTCAGGACCTTTGTTGCTAGGGTTGGACACTACAAATTTTTGACACTGAAAGAAAAAGCAATATCAGGGTAAGATAAGCACTTTTCAGCTCCCTCTGGGGCTGCTCGATGAGTACATTTCTCTGGCTGGGGCAAGTAGAACAAAGTTATGTGGGGAAAGTCCCAGCGCAACACACGAACAGCTGTGGGTACTGTAAATCTTCAGTGTGCCCTTTGTCAGCTGTCAGAAACACAGACATTCATAAACAAAGGAGAGCAGGAGCCCAAATTTCACTTAATAATAAACAATGTGGACTTTAATTTGGAATGTGCTAACAGGATAGATATGAGCCATTTAAATAAACATACCAGCCAATTGTGTCAACTTTGCTTTTGGGGGCAGCAATACCTTTATTACTGGGTTTTGTATCCATCTTGATTAAGGCCATGTCAAGCAGCAGTTGAGATTGACTTTGATGACAGATAGGATGCGCTGTACATGATACTAGAAGCATAATATCATGGAGACAAATTGTGCAATGGCTGAGAAAATCTTCACAGCTCTTTCAGAAATTGCAGAATTCATACCTATAGATGCAAATGTATACATTTTATGTCTTGAAGTTACAGGCTTAGCTGAGGCTGCTGCTGCAGGTACCCAGTGGTGTGAAATAGCCTCTGTTCTCCATCAGCTGCACAAAACGCAACCAGGCCCGATCCCTGCATAGCCAGCTCTGGTTGTTCCTGCAGGGAATGTATATAATATTTATGGCAAGGAGTCTTCTGCTACATCCAAAGGCATAGCAGTAGTGATATTCACGCAAATGTGCAACAACACACATTTATTTTTGCTCTTTTGTAGGATATTTTGCAGGTGTTGAGCTTCTTGGGAGGGTTTCTCTGTGTATGTGCATCCACAGCTATACTCATACATTGTACATCATCAATTTCCCCAAAATCTCTGATTGAATAACATCGGCAATGGAGGTGGGGACTCTGGAGGCTGATTACTCTTCATGATGATCTGAGGGGAACACAGAAAGGTGGCCTTCAGGTTGTTGCCTGCAGTGCAACAGCAAATCAAGGAGCCAAAGGCATGGTCTGACAAGCACCATATTCATTTTCCAAGAACAAGTTTGTCGGCTTGTATTGAGCCTGCTGAAAATGTAGCCAGCATTTATGCTGGCAATAACAATACCCCTGCTTATGCATATATAATGTTACACTGACATGAACGTTTCCTGTGATACAGAGAGTTGCATATCAAAATAAAAACCTATTCATTAGAAAAAAGAATGAAATTAATATACCCGAACATAAGGAAGATGTGCTGGCTTAGTTAAATAAGGCGCAAATGGTATTATTTAATTAAAATCTAGAGTGCAGCTGCTACAGAAAATTCTAGCCAGTTTCAGATAAAAAAAATATGCCCCAATAATGTTTATCAGCATCGTTTTAACACTAAACTCAAGAACAAAGTAGGGGTGAAGGTTTTGGATATGTGTGCACACATAATGCACATGTATATATCTGTGTCAGTAACAGGAGGAGAGAAAGGAAGGGTGGAAGACAAATGTGTTCAAATACAGTTCTTTATTGATGAAAAGTATAAATAAAACTACAGTTTGTGTGAGCTGGTGGCCCAGAGGCTGGGAGGATGCACAGTGAGTGCTTGGAGACTAAGGATGATGGGATGATACTGTGAGCCCCTTTGTGTGTGGGCACAAGCCATGGTTTTCTGTCTTTTACCACCCAGGTGCACACAGTGAACATCTCAAAAAAAAAAAAAAAAAGGCTTTGTTCACTGAGAAATGATTTCAGTTACACAATTTTTCAGTTTTCTCCAAGAATGATAAAGATGCATTTATTTTCTATAAAGAATAATTATTTTCACCGCTGTTGCTAAAACTTGATATGTTAATGCTTTATTTTACTACTTAACGCAGAGCATTTCAGCTTTTCAGAGAAATAATTGCATGTAGTACACTAGCAGAAAAAATAGCAACTTTTGGATGATGATTTTGAGGAACCAAGCTGTTACATAAACTAAGGAAACAAACGCAGCCCTATGGGAAGTTTTGGTGGCATTATTATTTATTATTTTAGTAACTATTTTTACAGAGCTGTAATTTTGCATGACACACTTCAGTATTACAAAGGCAAGTGCTCAGAGATGTGGTCAAGCAGTACCCTGCTGCCCAACAGAAGAAGAGCTGGGAAACCAACATTAGGCTTTTCATTCTGCAACTGGTAATCAACATTGAGCTGCTCGTCTTTTCTTCCCACCCCAGAACTGGCAATCCAGGTTTCTGGGGCTATGTCTTGTCTCATCCTTCCTTGGTGTATTGCTTCCTCTGGAGCAGGAAGTTTTTAAGCAGGATCTCAGAGCCCAATGGATCCTCATGGAAACAGACCTGAGTTTTTCACCTGTTTCCCTCCTGGTGAGCAGTGAGAGCAGCCAGAGAGGGCTGGGAACAGGGCGTGTGGTGCCTTGCACTGGAAGCATGCAGCAGGTAGGGGTGGGAAAGGAGGAGAATGAGACCAGAAGGGAGGATATGGGCTGAACAACTTATTATCATTTTATTAATTAAATCCCCAGTTGGAAAAGTATAACTTATTGGTAATGAACATGGGTTTTGATAACATTTTAATAATTCCAGTCTTTTATTTCTGTTCCTGAAATAATTGATGTTTGTAGTGTTTTACCCTTCTTGTAACATTTTTTCCAGAACACGTATAGGTCTTCTAGGCTTTTTCTCTCTGTCCGTTATTTCATGTTCTCTGTATAGCATTTGTTTGGAAATTCAAGGCAAATAGTTCACCTTTTGTCTACAAGTGAAATTCATGATGTGTTGGAATAGATTTCGCTTACTCAGAGCTGGTCTCTGCTTTCGCTATGTCCAGGGTCCCTTTGTGTGAGTTCTGGGTAGCATTTCCTGGGGGGAACCCCTGACCATCCAACTCAAACTGCACTCCCCAAACTGCTCTGAAGAAGTAAGCAGGGCCACTTGGCCAGCTGATGAGCCAGAAGTGGGGAGTAAGGCGAACCAGAGAAGGTGAGAGATAAGAGTGCAGGACCAGGGACCTGGTCAGTGCTAGTGGGATCATGGATCTCACAGAGGGCAGAGCACAAGCAGATGGGATCATCCTTCAGAGCCTTCTTCAGTTGTGCTGGTTTCCCTGGTCTCATCTGTAAGACCCATGAAAGAAGCACTGAGACTCCTCTCTGCTCTGCTCAGCCATGTGCTCGGGGGTGGAGGAAGCACAAAGGGTCAGTGTGTTGCTCTGAGCCATCACGCAGCACGGGGGGCTGCCACCAGGAGCTGGATCAGCTCTGAGTGACACCCTCTGCTCCTCCTGGGCACAGCACACTGGGTTGAGGAGGCTGAACACTGCGTATGTACACACTGGGTAATTAAAATTAGACCACTGTAGTGTTACTAGGGCATGTTTTGGTGTGTTACACACACTGCCTGAATCTCAGATGCTGAAATATCCACACAGCTCTTCGTTCTTTTGGGAGCAAGGCACAGTTTTCCCCAGTGGCAGGGATAGCTTCTGATCCTCCAGCCTCCCACTGTCCACTGTCACTGCAGCTCACAGTCACTGAGTGGCCCGAGGAATAGCTGGCACTCAAGGACCCCCCTCCAGTGCCCATAACTCTGAAACTACATGACATCTTAACCTTTATGAAATTTCTTCAAGACAGCATTAAAAAACACCCAAATCCTTCCTGACCTTTACATTTTAGTAGATGGTTTTTTGTTTTGTTATTTTTTTCAAATTGATGTTACTGTATTTTTTTCTTTAGCTGTGGCATTTTTAAGCTAGTTCAAGAGGAACTTTACTTTGCGTTTCCCATCCCGATTGAGCCCAATCATTAATCATAAAAGGGAAAGCACTCCAGCCTCAAACCTAACTCCATAATGTTTTTATGTTTGTGACATTTTATCTCTCTCAGCCGGTGGGAAGTTCTTATCCTTTTAATTTACAATCTGTTAGGTTTCAATCTGACTCTAGATACTGACTTCCTTTGTAGCTCTCCATACCATCCTTACCCCCATTTCACCACGCTGTGGCTTGGTGATTGTGTATCAGGTGTACGGATGATTCAGTGCATCTCCCAAGGGGATCAGTGATTGCTGCCCTGGATCATCAGGCGGCTGACCCCTTTTCATGTGTGGGAAATCAAGGTATCTTCAGTAGGAAAGCCAGTGGTGCAGTTTGACAGTAATACACTGCTTAAATCTAGAACTAATCTGTTGAGTGCTTCAGCAAAGCTATCTTAGTGTAAAACTAACATAAGAGAGGAATCTATCCTGGTGTCTTTACACAGAACTGTGAACATTTGTAAAGAGGAACTGGAAACTTGAAAGGAAGCATTCTAGTTTCTCTACAGGATTTGCTCTTTTTAACGTTAGTAGAAGCTGAGTATCCTGCAGTGCAAAGCATTGTGCTTTTTACAAGGGAAAACTTTCCACATTCATATACAGCCTTTATCTAGCATAATCTCATAAAATCTTCCATGATATCAGGCAATTACAACATTCAAGGCTCAGAGTCTAAATGCTCTCTAGTGGTGCTATTGGATTTGTTTATACAGTATTGTTCTGTTGCAAGTCGAGTGCAGATCTGCAACAGCTTTGTCGGCGCAAAGATGAGTTCTGCTAAGCCTGTGTAAGTCTCTGCTCTTTAGCCTAAAAAACTGAAGGTCAGTTCAAAGCTGCTTGTTGAGGGAAACTAATCCTGCAAACAGTACATTCGCTGGCCATTATTTTCAAATCCAAACTATCTTATAGTCATGAAATGGAAAGTTTATGGGGAAAACAAATGCTGCATTTATTACTGTGATGCAACATTCATAAAATATATTTCACTGGGGGGGAGTTTACACAGGGGGTAATGAGATTTTTCCTTTATACATTATTTATAACTGCTTAATCCAGGTGCTGTAGGTTATTTTTTTATCCCTCAGATTCTCAGCTACAAAACACCTCTGTATTTCTAATTTATTTCTGCTTACAATACAGATGTTCTCAATTGTGTCTCTAACTACATTTCAACTGTTATGATCGCTTTTATTTGTTTGTGTCACTGTACACTTAGAGGTTGAATGTGCATTACACAATAGTTAGGTTCCAAGCAGCCTGTAAAAGCCTCTGGTGATTTAGTTACCAACAAATTAAACTATGCCTAACAGTAATATCTTTATCATTAGTGGTTTTAATCTTCAGATGATTTCCCTGCAGTTTTTATTGCTCTGTGCATGGGCTCTTATATCTTCACATAAAGGTTTCATCCTTTTAAACAGCATATTTCAAGATGACCATTTGGAAACAACATTTGGAGGAACATTTGGGTTGCGTCCTCTAACTAAATTTCCAAGCTGTTGGTAACGGACTAAAGAAAATGTGGTCTGCACTGAATACTAAAGAGCTGCAAATGTAAGAGCCTTGAAGGTTATGTGTAAATATTGACATTTTTATTTTATTTAGCATACAAAAAATGAACTTGCAATGTTGCTTATCTTGATCATACAGCAATGACCGCATCTGCATCATCTGAGATCTGTTCCTCACACTTCTGACTTTCATAGATGTTCCAGAGTTTTATCATTGAGGATGTTATTATGTCTCTGATTAGACAACTGATATATGGGATTGAGTGTCCATATAGGAACATGTCAACTAGAAAGCAACAAATGGAGGCAAAGAAAAAAAATCCTTTCATCTTCAAAGGCCATGTTATATGTGCAGATATGGATCCTGAAAAAAATGTTAAGGTTCTTTCCTGAGACGTATAATGGGACTTTACGGCATTCAGTATCCAGCAAAATAAGGTCTTTGGTTCATCATAAAGGAAGTAGAAAAATGACTGTAACATTGCTTATACCCCAGCTGTTCTTTCAGTTAGCCATACTGCCCTTCTCCCTTCAGTGTGAGTCTGTTGTCATTTCTTTTTTAACCACAAGTTTCTGTAGAAAACCTCAAGGTCTGCAAATTTACATGCTTCTTTTCCTAAAACACTGAAAAAGAATCCAGGGTGAAGATAATAAAGCCTGCAGTTCTTCCGAGCTATTGTTTATTCTAAAGGCATTTAAATGTTCAGTACTGAGATGGTCACTGCACAGTTTGTAATCCCAAGGTATGAAACACAGCAGTCCCACAGCATTCCTCTTAGATCTAATCAGAAGGCCATGAGATCTTGGCTGTTCACACTGCAGAGAGGGGTAATAGCTCCATGAATGGTGCTATAGCCACTGAAAATCCCCACCAGTGACTCAAGAACATGTTAGTTCTCTCTCTGGGCAGCCTAAGCTGAACACCAACAATATCAGGATTTTTTTTCCGAAGTATCTGTTTCCCCTTTTTAAACACAGTATGTGCATGAAGCCTTGGCACGCTGGTTGCCTCAGCTGGGTGCCTCTTGTGCTCCTCTGGCGTGTGTTGGTTTATTTATTTTTTTTTATTTCCACATGTGAGAGAAGGATTTAATAAATTGCAGGATCATAAATTTCATTTAGGGGGAGGGAGAAAGAACAGTAACTTCTTTGTGCTACATGGAGACTGTATAATTTGCATAAATATTGCCTGTCTCTTTGGCAGATAGAGTAATTAAGAAGTGACCAGCATTGCTCTTGTTTGGTCATACTCCGTATTCTTGTATAAGATAAGTTTCGTTTATTCTTTCATTTATTTATTTGCCACAGAGTTTCTGGTTCCCCAAGTTCCCTATTTTTATAGGACATGGGAGTGAGCTGTATGGAGAGGTGCAGTGCTTTGCTTACAGAGTTACTTTTCTCAAATTAGTGAATATGTCCCTAATTCACTTTTCTTGAAGAAAGCCAGGCATCAATGTACTCAGGCCAGCATGCTTTTGGCAGCTCATGCAAAGTGTGAAGAACACATGCGATTTGTCCTTTTTAATTTATTCTTCTCTGCCCTGTAATAAAGTAAGCAGCCGTATCCTGTATCAGTTAAAGCTTCTGAGAAGGCTCCTTTTGTGCTTCCAGAATGGTCCTGTAGTGATAGCATAGCACTGTGGAAATAAAAGACATGAGACATATGCAAATGATGAAATCTGTGTCTGACAGGGATGGACCCATTTCTCCCACCAGCCCAATGTGGTGGCTGCTGGGTATGTGTGTCTATATCTAATCTATAGCTGCGCTCAGAAAATGGCTGCATCATAGAACTGACAGGACCAGGTCCCACACCAGCCAGTCAAGGAACAGTGGTGGGTTATTAACTTTGATGATCACCTATTCAAATGAGCTGAGAAAATTAATTCCCTCTGCTTCTCCAATTCTGGAAAACGAAACAAAAGAGTGAAAAAATCTGCAAGGACTAAGGAAAGGTTTTAAAAGTAGCAATAAAGACTCAAGCTTTTGGAAGAATCAGCAGCTTTGAACACAAGAGAGGATCAGGGCAGAATACTTTATAGCAGAGGAGTTCCACTTAACAGTGGGACTAACTAAGGTCAAAGAGAGCTGATGTAATGGGAGAGAGGCTAAATACTTAAGAGGAGAGCTCTGAGTTGCAGGAAAAAAGCATGCACATCTTTGAGGAACTTGATATTACCCAAAATGTTGTGAATTTGGAAAATGCACGTAGAATTTACTGGGTTTAGTGGAAATGTTTGTCTTTGTGCTTTATGAGAGTAATTTTGCTAGGAGGGGGCTGGGTCTGAGTGCAGCTAGACTGTATGCTATTGTACTGCAGAAGAAATAGCAAGCAAAGATTCTCCACCCAGTAAAAATGCTGGAGGGGTCTAAAGCAGAGACAGTGCTGTTGCCTACCTATTTCTAACAGAAGCTTAAAAAGTAACTTGATTTAATATTACCTAGTTTTGGAGCTTGCATTTCAAGAAATATAGTCCAGCTGGAGAAGAAAGCAAAAGGAATAATCGGGGATCTAAAAAAATGATCTGTGAGGTAAGATTGAATGATCTGCGGTTGTCTAACCTAAGCAAGAGGTCTTCAGCTACATGAAGAAAAAGAAAACAATCCCTTCTTAAATTCCTGGGGAAAAGTGAGTACCAATAGGCTTCAGTTGCAGTAAGAAAGATGTCTGTTAATCATTAGGAAATACTCAGTATTCCTTTGGAATTCCATGGTGTAGTGCAGTAGGTCGGGAAGGGGTAGCGCCTTTGTCACTGAACATCTTTATGAATAGGCCAGGAAACATATGGAAGTAATGACACAGACGAAGCAGGGCCTTTGTTGACCTTGTATGCCTGACAACTTTCTGAATACACAAACTGGTCAGCTGGACCCAGTGAGTAAAGTTAAGCAAGAGACAAAGGGATTTGGGCCACTTCTGTAGCTGGGAATCCAAGAGAAGATAGGAGGCAGTAAATCCCCTATGTATTTTGACAATGGGAATCTCCCTCAACTTTGAAAGCAGATTTTTGTCAACTTAAAACCATTTTCCTTGCCAGGCCCATACATTACCTTCATCTTATCTATAGAAAGCTCTAGCCAACTGGCTTTCATCCATGTCTTATCTCTGCTAGACACAAGGAAGCTGTAACATATGGCTTCAATGAAAAGGAGACACAGAGCTTGGTGTCATCAGGATATTGAAGACATTGTAGCCTATGCCATTTCACAATATCCTCTAGTGGTTTCATATGGGTTTTGAATAGGAAGGGGAACAGCAATGAACCCTTCGGTACTTTAAGCTGCAAGACCTGGGAGGAAAAAAAGAAACATTTGTCTGTGCCTATGGGATCTTCTTGACAGAGATTGTCAGAACACTTTAAAGTGCTTCTCCTCTCCTGTCGACCATTTTGCCATATAAGTAACACGTAACAGCAAACAGAAAGTAGACTCAATGTCTGGACTTCAGTCTGGTTCACAGTGTTAAAATACGGAATTAGTAATCTTATGGTAAAGAATGTGTGTATGTATGTGGGTCTGTGTGAAGTCATGTAACCATGTAGTGATAGAAATTTTCTGCTTTTGTAAAATTCCTGCTTTCAGTAATCAGAATGTATAATCTGACTTATAATTGGAAGAATACATATATAGTTCAACAATTTTAGTCCTGACAGCTGTGGAACAAGAACATTTTGCTGAGCTGATTTACTGCAGAGGCCTAGCAATGAGACCTACCCTAGGAGATCGGGAGGACAAATAGTTAATTTCTTAGTTGGTTTAATCAACCATTGAAATACAGGTGAAATTATGTGACCCCTATGTGGAAAGGAGAGGGTAGAATTCAGTGATAAAGATGCAGAGTGGAGGGAGAAAATATAAAATCTCAGTTCACTATTAACAATCACTCTGTAGGCAGACATGCCTTTCCCCCCAGGCTTTCGTCCATCTGGAGTTCCCACCTGCACTGTGCCAAACAAGATTTAGCTTAAATGCCCAGCCATTTATTTGGAGAGTATCGTTGATATATATTTTTTGTTCATATGAAGATTTGCTAAAAACCAGGTATGTTATCTGGTCTTGAAAAGTCTTTGTTTTCCATTTAAAAAGCAAATAATTGCATTGTTTAGATTTTGTGCTCTTTTCTGCCCTTGGTGATGAGAAAACCATACTGAAATTACAATATGCACCTGCATGTACCTGAGCTGTAATAATGAAGATAAATTAATTACTCCAGAATCAGGTTAGTTCACCTGCCTCAGCCATTTCAGCCATTCATAATCACCAGGAAGTCCTAGAGGCCCCATATTCATGACTGGATTTTTCAAAATAGAGCACTACTAATAAGGCCATCTGACCTTTCTCCTTTCAGTGCTGTGATATTTGGTGGACAAGACATAAAGCATCCCAGTGAACAACATAGGGACTGACACAGAGGAGATGGTGCGTGACTGAGATGTTGAAATTGACTTACCACCACTGTCCCATCAATGTAACAGAAAGAAAGGGAGTTCTACATACTGGGATTGTTGCAGAATAGGAGCAAAGCAAATTAGTGAAATCCATCTTGTTTTCACATAACAAATACCAGATGAGCTGGAGTGATGCTGTGCAGGAGATTGCAATGAAAATATGCAGCTTGTGATAAGCTGACAGGAGCTGGACTGAGCACAAATATCTTAGAAACATCAGTGGATAAATGCAAAAGTTTTGTTTTCTTTCAAAAGTGTGTTTGCTATGCTTCTCTTTTCAGAATATAACACATTGCATTAATACCAGCATCTATATTTATAACACCTTACACTTCCTAAGTGTCCATTTTGTGCATTTTGTATGTTCTTTTTTTTTTTTTTTTAATGGACATGTTTTAATTATCATTAGAAATCTGTGACCAAGGAGATTAGACTTGTTCAGCAGGACTGTTTTCTCAAGACATCCTGGCTGCAGTGGAGTGACTATGATGACTCTTGCACAGGTGGGCAGATGGGGCAAGGCTGGTTGAGGTGACAATCCTGACAGTCCTAGCTGAGGAAGCAGAGCCACTGCATTGGACTGATGTATGATAAAATTGCTTCTCAGCAAATGTAGCCTGTCTTATTCTTTCTGCTAGATGTAATGGAAGAAATAGTTAACCAAAACAGGACGACAGCAACAACATATGTTTTGGCAAAAGGCCATGAGGGTTTATATCAGTTAGCGTTGTGTGTTTGTTCCATACCAACTAAAACCATTTAAACTCCGTGGGAAATATTGAAGAATACAAACACATTCACAAATTTGATTGACTATGGAAGGCTGTAAGATAGATCACAAATGATAAATTCAGCTTGAAAAACAAGCAACATGAGAACAAAAGTTGAAAATGATGTAACTGAGAAACAGTCTTCTAGAGAAATAATCTAAATTTTGATTTCTGCTAAAAGACAATTATAAATGTGGAATCGTTCCCTCACTCTCAAGAGAAAGAGATCTTGCACTGAGGCTACCTGTGGGAGTCAGCAGATGCCTTTGGGTACACTGAGAAAAACAGTCCTTCAGATAAGATGACTGATTTAGTGAAATCTAGTAGTTTTTTTATTCCAATTCTGAGAATGAATCACATGGTTTTCTACAGATAATTGGCTGGTGTCCACTAAGTCTTGAAAATAACTTTACGTCCTACTTTGTGATTGACATCTCACTAATTAGATGGCTTTCAGCTGGGGGAGTTTTGGTGATCTGGCCTGCTGCAGTTAGGTGCCAGGACCCTTGGCATACTCTTTGCAGCTGTGCTGCAGACTTCCTGCTAGGAACTTTGTGATTAAGCTCCATTATCCAACTTCCACCTGTCTGGGAAAAGCTCATCAATTTAATACAGTTTTAGAAATGGCTCCTTATGGGTACAGCTAGTGGCAGTTATGCAGGTCAGATGATTCTCTGGAAATTCTCTGGTAAACCACACAGTTTAACAAAGTTACTGATTCAGAACCAAAGTGAGTAAGATGGCAAATTTCATCATGTGTTTGAAACTGTTTTGTGTATTTATGGATTTTTTGTATGTGCAGTCCAAAGCATTACAGTGGCCTTCAACAAAGATAGCTCTCTGTATTTAGCGCTAACATCAAGGTAGCTTTTACTTTCTTGTTTTGCTCTGTACTCTTGTAGTCCTGGAAGAGCTTCCAAGGGTCAAGGTAGCACTGCAGTCATGTAGAGTTCTTTGTCTTCAACAACAAAGATTTAGTAATCAGTAAAACCAATGGACCAAGGCCAGTAGAGGCATAAACAGTGACTGGACTTCTTGAGCCCAGCTCTTAAATGGTGTAAGTGAACCTACTGTGGTCCAAAAAATCTCACCTTTTTTTGGATCTTCTTTGTGTCAGTAGCTTAAAGGCTAAACTAAGACAAAAGGATTGGAGTGACAGCAGTAAAAAGAATTGTAATAAATCTAAGGCATGGCATAACTGTTTTATTTTGTCTTTTCTTGTTAATTGCTTTTCCTTCTTCATGTCTGTTTCTGCACCTATTTATACAGGAGATGAACAAGGCCAGAAACTGATTGTACCAACATTAAGATGTCCTGTAATCAAGGAATGAATGTCCAGGTCTTTCAGCACTTCTGTACTGAAACACTTAGCAGATAGGATTGCAGATCCTGCACCAAACCTTCTTGCTCTGTGACTGTCAGGGATTGGCAATTCATGTATGATGCCTAGGGAGCAAACTTTGAGCTGCTGCGTTTCTACTATTGCAGGTTGTTGTTGTTGTAAGCCATGATTATGAACTGCCCTAAGCTTTGCCTTGTCACTTGTCACTGCCCTGATGCATGCCAAGAGGTAAAGTAAGCAACACGGATGGCACCTGGGAGAAAGGGAGACAGGAGGAACTCAGCTTGGCAGATAGTGGATCACAGCAGGGTGTCAGTAGTTTATTTAGTAAATAGTGGTTTGCTAAACACCCATTCTTTAGCTGCAGTGGATTATTTCCAGCCTCAGTAATATTTTATTATTATTGTTAAGAACAAAAGCATACAGTAGCTATAGGAGAATGGTGGTTCTCCTAGCTAAGATTCATCGCTCATTAACAATTTAGTTGTGTGATTTTAGATGTGCTGGACTTCTAAGTGGTTTTTTTTTTCCTAATTCTTGTCGTACTCAAACACACCCATTTTAATTAGCAAGAAATTAAACTTCCTGCAGGAAGAAAGAGTAGTGTTATCTGGTTTGTGCATAGGCTGCCTCCATCACGCTAATGCATAATCAAAGAAAATACAATTCCAGCTCTGCATATCTGAGGCCCAGTCCTGTGCTCCAGTCTGCCCATCCTCTGCTCGTATAAATGAGTGAGTCCTCAGGCTTTGCTTGGGGCAAAAAGTATCATCTCATAATAAAAATAATTAAAAAAAAAAAAGAGTAATTCTATGCAAGGACTTAGATTTAATAAAATCAGGTACTCTAATAGGCCAGCTTCAACTGTCACTGTGGTGGAAAGCAGGTGATCCTCCTGAAATGTCTGGAGCTGTACCAGTCTCATATTTCAGAGATCAGAAGCAGTTCCAATCTGCTGAAGAATGAAGCAGTTCTGTTATTTGTTGGAAGCAAAAAATCAGTTATCCAAATCAACAGTTTCTCTGCTATGTCCCACCTCAATTTTATACTATAAAAAAAGTTACATGGGTTACATGGGGTGCTCTTCTAAGTATGTTCCACTGTGTTTATTAATAAGGTCTTTTTTTTTTTCCCTTCTTCAGGCAGCTTTTCCTCTAAACAGGACTATTTCTGCACTATTTTTTTTTCTATTTCTATTAAAACCATTCTAAGATCCAGGAAAAAGTTTGATTTTTTTTTTTTTTTTCTGACTTTCTGAAATTACTATAAATATTTCCTGGTAGTTCATGGTGTCTGTCATACTGTTTGTAGCCATGTGTTTTTAAATATTTTAAGTGGGATGTATGAGGGAGGTTAGTTTTACAGCAGGATTTCCCAAACTGAGGTATGGAAGTAGAGGTGAAAAAGCAAATACATCAATCTGCTTCCAGTGCAGGGCGTGCTGATTTGTGCTGGGGAGGAAGGGAGATGAGTGGAAGAGCTCATGTGGGAGAGAGGAACATGGCAGAGACAATTGAAAAGGACCAGTTTACAGAAGTTTAAAGATAAATGCACTTATTTATAGTCAGTAGTCTAAGTTCTGTTGTTTGGCATGAGCTGGTTTCTCAGTGTTTACAGCACTTTCACTGGAGCTATCAGTTAGGGATGGGGGGGGGTGCTGTAAGGGAAGGAGAACATCCCTGTGTGAAAATGCCATGAACTCCTTGCTTACCAAGTGACTTAAGATAATATAAAGGGACTCAGTGTTTTGACTCTAAATGCCAAGGGAGCAATACCTGAAAGGTCTGAGACTGTAGCACTGGACTACACAATTCCCTATTTACTACATATGGTATATTTAGTAACTAATCAGCTAACCTAATAATTTAAAATAGTGTTTGACAAAAAGGTCAAATGTTTAATATTAGGGCTGGGAGAGCCATAGGAATCTGAAGGAGAATGTTCTTTGGAACAGAGTGCAAGATGCAGCTCCTGGCTTTGCTGTTGTCTCTCTCAGTTCCTCCTTTCATTCTGTACAGGTGTCATAATTTCTAAAGTTCAAACAATTCCATACATTTTCTGCTTCTGGAGGATGTTAGTCTGTGGAAATCTCAGTTCCCAGATGACAGACCAAACAACTCTGTCTCTGGAAGCTTCTTCTCCCGAAGTCTTTCAAAAAGAGCTTGTTGAAAAGTGTCATAGTTTCTGGAGCAAACAAAAGTTCCCCAGAGTAGGTGGAGAACTCCGTATTTTGTGGAAATCTTATTAGAATGCAATCAAAGAGACTTTTCAAATTAAATAATTGCTTTATAAAACTTAGCAGACATTATGTTCCAAGTCTGCCAGCCAAATGGATCTCAGCCAGTGGGGTGAGGAGTGAACCAAACCAAGGCTGGGATAAATATGCTCCACTTCCACACTGCCTGTGAACTTCGATATATGCAGAAGCTAGAAATAGCCACAGTGTGCTGCTGATCTATAGCACAACCTGGGCAGCATCAGAGCCTCGTTTCCTCAGTAAAACAGAAAGAAAATACAGTTGTAAATGAGACTAAATGCTGTACTTGGATCCAGACTGTGGGACACACATCTGACTTTATCATAGTTACTATCCTCCCTCAGCTCCTGTTTCTCTGTCTGTCTGATAGTGTTCCCACATTTTGTTCTTCATGACTCCCTTCATGACAGTTAGTAGTTTATTTTTCTGTCATCTTATTTGTCTACAGTGGCCTTGGCTGCTTTATATCTGCCTGTGGGTCCCACCTCAGTTGCAGATGTTTGAACTAACCTGGCTCCTTGCTGCATCTTCCAGGTGAGGAAATTGCAAGTATTATCATGGCAAGCAGAACAAATAGAGGATACACCCTGCACCTCAGATTGCTGTAGCACTTTTTATAAACCCATGTGGCTAATAGCAGACTTCTCATTTCTTGGGTTGGTGGGTTTTTGTTGTTTTTTTCATTTGTTTGTTTGTTTGTTTTTGGTGAATTGGCAAATGTATACTAGAGGAATGAGGTATTTGACATTAAAAATGGGACACACCTTTTAATTCTCATGAAAGCATTATCACGAGAAGCCTTCTTACATCAACAGAGTGAGAACAAGTTAAATATTTTGTTTCAAAGGGATTATCCCTACCCAACAGGGAACAGCTGGCATAAAGCGTTGATCCACCTCCCATTGCAAACATGAGCCAAACTCCTGTTGATTTCGTTGGTACGGAATCAAGCCCTTATTAAGTCCACGACCAGCTTTACACAACTTCTGTCTCTGTCTACTTCCCTCATCCACAGGCTGACCTGCCACCCTGGAGAACCTGAGGTGAAGAGGGCAGTAATGAAACAACCAAAAAAAGATAAACATTTTAAGAGGCAAACGAGTAAAATATCATGAAAACTTGAAATATATTCAGTTGTGCAGTACATATCAAGCAGCCCTACTAACTTCAATCCAGTCCTTCTGTTCTTTCTGTATGAAAGGACACATAACAAGGAGTAAAATGTATCCAGGATTTTCACTCATGAAATAAGGTAGCCTAGATTCTTACCTTTTCTATGTCAGCAAGGTTCCTCTCCAGGCTCTGTCTCATTTCTGTGGCAAGCTGCTTGAAAATGACTATTTTGTTATGGTACCTCCAAGTTCTGTACACAAATCCTTGTGCACAAAGCACAAGTTACTCTGTTACTCAGGAGACCTTACTCTCAGATCTAGAAAGGGCTACAGGTTTCTTCTTCTCTAATCTGAGTGTTCTCGTCAAGAGGAGAAAATAAATTTTAGTAGAACTTTTAGAGCACATATATTGCTAAAAAAAAATCTGGACATGAGTTGGGTCCTAATCTCTAATATCAGCAGGCTTCCTGTCTGTCAACATCCAATCCTTTCACTGTTCTCCTGTTGGAATGCATTTCTGCTCAATGGCAGACCAGGTTGAAACCACCAGTGCCTAGGAGCAGCAAAAAAGGTAATAATGAGTTATTAAGAGCCATATGGAATGTGGCAGTGAAAAAACTGGGGTTGAACTCTCTTATGTTATCTAAATGTTAGTACTTATGAACAAGATATTTTCATATCCTTTCTAATACTTTGAGATAAATTTTCATCTATCATAGCTATCTTCGTTTTACTCAGTTAACAATGAATGATCAGTGAAACATTTTGGAATAGAAAAGACTAGATGATTCATATAACCTCTGATGTGAAGGGTTTTCAAATTTTAAAGTAAAAGTAGTTATGTCTCTTTCACAACATGTAAGAACCAAGAAATGATATAGGAGAGCTAAGAAGTTTGAACTGAATAACACAGTTGGCGAAATGTTCATACTGGTTTGATTTTTTGATAATCAAATTGTGTTTCATTGTTCAGCATTTCCACGAGTTCTCAAACAAAGAAGCTGTCTTCACAGCCATTTCTTTTCACTGAAAGTCACCTTTTGATGATAGTGGTGTGACTGTGTGAGTGTTATATAACTGCAATTTCTATCTCCTGAGGAAGGTGCTGTGCAAAAAGCTGTGTTTCATCTTCTTTATTAAAACTGCCAGAAGATCCAAGATGTGAAAAGGAGTCCAAAGTCTTGCCCAGCTGTGGCTAGCAAGGAATCTAGAAACATTGCCATAACGTTCCTGTTATGCACACGCTTCTGATAAGTCTGTGTGAAGACTGTAGGATCAAATTCTCTGCTGGAATGAAAAACATTTCTTTGGTGTCTGCCACACTTTTAGTACCTGTTTCAGCAAAGACCTTGGTTACTAAATGCTAAAATACAGATTGTATAATCCAACTTGTATAATCAGTGTTTTTATCTTTGTGCCAATGCACATAAAGAGGTAAATGTGATGCATACATGACTTCTTCATGGAACTTCCACTGTTTAAGCCTATGAGTGGTAAATTAAGTGCCCTGTTCAGATAGATTATTTTACAATGATAGCCTTTGCTATTGCATGATTTCCAAAAACATATAAGCCTCTTCTGTGTGGAAGGCTAGATGTGCTGCTCCACTGTTCTGGACCAATATCTGTGGTTTTGCATTTTTAGCTATTTCTTTTGAAATTTCTGGTTAGCTAAAAAATCAAGATATTCCAGGTTATTCTATTTATGAGGAGAAAATGCAGTGAGATACATACAGAGAGACATACTACTTTTTTGCAACAAATAAATAAATAAAAGGGGCAAAGTCCAACTTTTCTGACCCCTGATCAAGTCAAACAACCAGAATAATTTTACTCTGTTGCCTGTGAAATTTTCTTCAGCCACAGCTCATTCCTTATGCTCACCCTTAGCTTCTTGTGGGGATGTGCTGCCTGCTTATCCTGCCTCCTCTCCTCTTTCCTGCAGTGCCTCTTTGGTGGCTTTGCTTCCCACCCACCTCTGGAAGGCACTCAGTGCAATGCTCAGAAGATTCAATTCCTTCACAGTCCATCTCTGAGCAGTCAGGCCTTGCCTGTGCTTTGCTTTGGAGGCTGCATATCTTCACAATGGAATGAGTTGCTCCTTCCCAGCTAGCTCAGCTGAGGGAAAGTGACTGCAAACACCAGCTCTGGCAGTGCTTCATCCAACCAGTCATAAACTGTTTTCTACCAAAATTATTCTCATAACTCTCTTTGCGTAAACAAGCAAGCCTGAAAAGAAGAGGAATAAAACATAGAGTGGTTTAGAATTGTATACTAGGAATAATTAAACTTTTACTAAAATGCTTCTGTCATTTCTCTATTTTTACTCACCGTGAGGAGGACAGCATGTTCTCATCTCTATAGAGTCACATAAACGACTTGATTAAAGTGCATGATGCAGAGCTGAATCTGGGCATTTGAAGCTTCCTTGCTGTTTTCTTAAGGTATTTGTATGATAGATGAGGAAAAATTAAGTCCTCTGCTCCCGTGCTTAGTTCATCTTGTTATGATGTAGATATATTTTCCACACATTTGCAAATAGGGTAAAGAACAAGAGTACTTTAGCTATTTAGAGTCTTTAGAAGAAGAAAGGCAGTTTAGATTACCAGCAGCCTACAGTCTGCTTGGCACAAAAATGTCAGTTTTAATGGCAAAGTTCAGGATAAAACTGTGTCAGCTAATTTAATCATTTACCATGAAATACCAGTTATCTTAATCTTACATGCAGTCCTTCAGTCTGCTGCATATTTTTTGTAATTGAATCCTGACCCTAAAAGGGAGCAAGCAAGGAATTTGCTATTCAATGAATAGTTCAACTCTAAATGTTTCTGTTTATAAATTGTATTTGCAGCATTGTCGGATATTTTAATACTGAGTAGCTAATATTTCTGATGAGTCAATTTTTTTTTTTTTTTGCTTCATATTTGTTTTCCATGCTGCAAAAATCATATTAGTATTCAGTTTCTATGAAACTTGACTGAGTTCTCTGGAAAAGTGCAAATATTGTTCCCAGAACTTAAGGCAAATAAATTAGTATCTAGCCCAGATGACACAATTTATTCATGTGGTTTGCTTTCCATCTAGATACCTGATGTATTACTTCAGCAGCAAATTCAACAAGGCCAAGATGTCTTCATTTTCCTCCAGAGCAAGAGCTGTACAAGCATTGTGATGGAAGTATTGGTCTTCTGTGGCCAGCCGGCGAGAACCCATCAACAGCTGTGATGAGCAGAGCAGACAGAGAGACAGGAGGCAGCTGAAGCCAAAGAGGACCCACGCCTGGAGCTGTGTGTGTGATTGGAGCAGAGAGAGGCCAGGACCCAAGGAAATCCCAGCAGCGAGGGAAAAAAACAGATTGACTCTCAGTGACTCATTTAGCTCCTGGATTGGACAGATCTCTCCCCTGCTGGCAATTTGGCTGAGCATCAATGGACAGATACCAGGATGAATAGCTTAAAATAATTAGGGGTTGGGAATCTGCAAAACTGCTAGCCATCCAATTCTTTACTCTGCAATGTGAGGCACAAAAAAGAAATTACATTTAGGTTATTAAATATTAAGTCAGTGGATTTGCTTCCATTTGGTCCAGAACAGGAAACTGGATAAAATTCAACATTTATTTCATTGTGTTGATGGCCTGTTTATCACTGAGCGGGTGAGTGCATTTTGGCAGGTCAAGCTCTTTGACACATGGGGCGAACGTGTGCTTAATTTCCCAAACAGAAGAATTAATATAATAATAATTAACACAGATGAGAACAGAATTAAAATCAAGTACAGTCAAGAGTTCAGTTAAATGCCAGATATCCTGCTTTCTGTGTGTTCTGGGACCAGATTTTTTTACTGTTGAAGGCACTGAGGATTTTGCTATTGGTGCTGATGGGAGATGAATGGTGCTGGATGTAAGAGACTGAATTCCCTGTACTTTCTATTTAGTGCTTAAAAACAGAAGCAACAGGCTCATTTAGTATCAGTAAAGGTCAGTTAAAATTATAGAGACATCCTTTGGAGCAAATCCTCTGCCTTGTATTTGCATATTTATGAACTAGAGATTACGACGGGCTATTCCATTTATTAGAGCAGCATCTCTATAGTTAATTGTCTGTCAGTATTTCCATTATAAACCCCGTTTTTCAGTGTTTTAATATCTCAGCCATTTAAAATCACATCAGGAAGCAAGTTGGCCTTGTGTTTCAGGCCAGGTGCAATTTTTTGTTCTGGATTATTATCAGTAATCAAATACTGTTCATTATATATGCAAATGAGTCACGACATTTCTGGTGGGGGAAAATAGCAAAGCGTAGAAGTTCATGTTTTGTTTTTGTTTTTGTTTTTTTTTAGAAAAGAAGAGAAAAGAGGAATTTGACAAATGATGGCAATTGAGACTTCATGATTTAATAACAGCATCTCAAGCAGTTGTTCTGAAGTGGTTCTCAGTGTGAAATGAGGTTGCCACATGCTTATCAGTGGTGATAGAGGTATATGGCTACAGACGCCTTGCCCCTCAAAAGCTTCTTGTCTGCCAGAGTCCTAGACAAAGAACACCAGGTAAGAAAGCAACATGAGCCTCTAGAAGTAACAATAACCCCAGTTGTAACTTCAAAAACTGACCTCTTTTTAAATGTTCTCCAGATGTAGAGAAGTGCAGTGGCCTTATTCCTGTTCTATGGGGTGGAGAAGTGGGGCTTCTGAAGCTCTCAGGAAAAGACAGTTGTGAAGATACTTTACATGCACCTCTGAGCTGAGCAGTATCGCTCCTCACAGCAGTCTCACATCCTACTCCTTCCAAACAGATCCTCTTTGTTTTCTGACAGTTGCTGGTTGGATAAAAAGTAACTACCTGTCAAGGGCAAGAGTTTAGACTGAAATGCCAATTTTTAACCTGTAAGGGCAGCAAGAAATTGTTCTTCAGTAAAGAAGTTGGTCTTACTCTATAACCTCTTGCCCCATGAAAAGATAAACAGTCTAAAAAGGAGCCCCCGGGCATTGATTTATCCTCAGTGCCTTGAAATATCACTTGCAGGCACAGTAACTGGAAAGCTAAAATTCAAATTCACTAAGAGAGGAAAAAAAGTTGTTCACAAAGTGTTTGTTGCTTTTTACTATTTTGCCTATGTATAGTTGAAGAGGGAAACAGTCCATGTTACCTACTCTTTCTGCCATAACGGTCTGTGTGCAAACTGGGGACTCTGCAGAAGCTAACAAGGGCAGACCAGAGGCTATGGAAGCATCATGTACAGTCCATGTACAAACCTGGGTGAGACCTAGGGCTGGGCCTCTGCTCTGTGCTCTGTTCTATGAATTTCAATATAGCAAGTTTAGAATTTGCATTGCACAATGTTTTGGGTACATCTTTTAAGAAATTATTGCAAAAATACATCTGTGATCTAAAGTCTCAAACTCCAAATAGTGATCCAGACTTTGCGACCATGAGCCCAGATCAAGACATTCCACCCAGGCTTGTTGAACATCAGTTCCACAGCCTAATGGCTCAGGCTCATCAGTCAGTAGCGCTTTTTTGAAACAATAGTATTTCTGATAATTTTCAGGTAGCTGCTGGCCTAAATTGAATTTTCCAGATTCCTTCCAGAATTGCCATTGTAAAAAACAGTCTGCTTTTGCCAGGCACCTCATAGTACTTTTTCAGCTAGAAAATTATCTCTGGTTCTATAGGTGATCATAACTCAGAAGTAGGCAGACAACGGAAATTCTGTTTTGAATGCAAAATTACTTTAACAGATTTATAAAGCAGGTGTATTACCCAAAGTAAGAGTGCAGAAGGGAGGGCCTGCTGAAAGTGTTTAGAATGTATGAGGTAGTAATTATTTTGTGTTGTCTGCTGAAAGATAAGTCCATTCGCAGTAAGCTATCTAAACAGTGCTTTTTACTACGCGTTTGTTATGTTTTGGTTTTAATTTGCAGTGACACAAAGTCTTGCATAACCAAGTTGAGTGCATATTTGAATATTAAAAATACTAATTATTATGTAATTAGTCAACAGGATGTGTGTAATTGTGTAATACCAGAATTCCTGGGTGTGGTAAGAATGTAGGTAGAATGCCAACACTCATCTAGACACAGTGTTATAAAATTACACAGCATATCCCCTGGCTGGGTACTGTAATTTACATTTAAGCAATGGCTATATTAAGAAAATAGGACTTATCTTTTTTAAAAAGAATATCTTCCCGCTGGCATTAGTCTTAGTAAATTATGATGATAATTATATCCAAATAGGATGTATTCCATCTCCCAGGGGACTTCTTCGTAAATATATAAATAGGAGATTGGAACCAGTTGTGGCAGGAAGCCACCCCAAAATGGACGTGTGACAGTTGCTGCATCCTGCACAGGAGTAAGCAATTGCGGAGAATGTACTGGAAGAACTTTCTGTCTCATGAAAAATCATGTGAGATTAAGCAGAAATCTGAGTGGAAATTATATTATTTCTATGATTTAATAGACATCCATGCCATCCTTAAACCATGGTGGAAACATAATATATAATGAATCAGATTCATCTTTGGACTTACCCATGAAGATCTAGGTTACAGTCATAAAATGTAGTGAGCGTTTTAGTTGCCTATGACCTGTGCTAAGATTTTTTGCCAATGTAGTGCAAAAATCTTCTGTACTCATGGCCAACACTCCCCAACACCCACCTAGTTGTCCCTCATCCTTCCTATGGTGCATCTGTGGTCATTGACGGGCACGCACTTCACTGGGGCCAGCACTAAGTGGCTAAGTGGTGGTGTTCTACAGTATGGACAGATAAGGAGGATTGTTCTTTTACATGGGTCAGCACTTCTCTCTTTCTGTGTAGATTCACAGTGAAAAATTCAAGAAGAGAACGGAAAGGTGAAAATTCTAACAGCAAATTAAAATGACTGGGCTCTTACTCAATAGAAATGTAAAATACTGGAGCCTAAAGCCGGGTTTTTTCCATGTGCCTGGGTGGAAAAAGGTGAGGTGCCCTGTGAGGATGATTTTATCTTTTACTTTTTAGTCTGAAGATCTTCGATGTGGTTTGGCAAGTTCATAAAAATATTTGTGATAAAGTTGAACTGCTGTCTGGAAATGTAACATGCATCTCAAAGAAGCTTGAGAAGAAAACCCAGAAGAGTCAGCACTACACATGAACGAGGTAAAAAATTGCAGACAATTAGCTACTAGATGACTCCTACTAAATAAATCATCAAAGACCTGACTGCTGCTTCCAGGTTTCCACAATAGTATTGGCTCATTGAAGAAGCCAAAAATTGCTTAAGATGTAATTTTGGCCAAAGTTTTAGGAATCTGCTGTTCTTGTTTGAATTCAATGATCAACCAACAACACCAAGGCTATAAAGCGGGGGGCTTCATGTTTCTAAAGAAGATACTATGTTTATTGCTCAGAATGAAAGGCCATATGATATGGGAAATTAACTTCTTTCTGTTAAATGAGACGAGTATGGAAAAGAAAAATGACCTGAACATGTCATGGACTCTCACATCTTATTTCACTCAGTAAAGCACTTTGCTTGTCCAATTTAATAGAGAAGCAAAATTTCCCTTCCTGTATGCCTCCAATAATCAGGTCTAGCACTGATCTCATTTAGAGCTTAGTCCAAGACCCAAAGTAAAGGGAAAATATTCTCACTGCTTCCAGTTGGCATCTGGTCATTCTTGCATGGTGGTTTTACTTAAATGTATAAATAGTTCTGAGCTTCTCCCAGGAAAAATAAGAGATGTAAATGATAAGACATGGGAGTGTGTACGTTCAACTTTCCAACCTCCTGCTACTTGCAGCTGATAGGACCAGTACTTTGGCTTGGCAAAGACTTCTTAATTTATCTGCCCTTTCTGTAGGATTAACTGGTTGGAAAAAAAAAGAAAAGGAAAAAAAAAAAAAGTGCTCACTTTGACCCTCTTTATTGCTTCATCTGGGCAGCTCACCACAGTTGCACTCTCGCTTACTGCTTGAGATTTAACTTGTGTCCCTGGCCTGTTGTGATAATCCTCTGAATGTCATTGTTGTGAAGGTTTTGTTCTTTCCAAAAGCTCTTCAAAATTTCTGTGAAGGCAAGTAGGGTTGCTTCAGATCAAAAGGAAATTGTATGTGTCACTATAATGAATGGAAATATGCAGACTAATGATTGAATTTAACAGGAAATTGAAATGCTTGACTTTCCACAAGTCCAGTTTACGTTATTTGAACTCCTAGCGTTCCTAGGTGAACCTCACCCCAGTTGAGGGCCAGCCTAAGGCCTAGTTATCACATGCAATTCAAACTGTCTTCAGAGTAAGACTGAAGTGGTACACAAGCCTCACACTGTCTTTCTGTGCAGGAATTTAAAAAGAACCTGATTTGGAAAACCCTAGGAAAAAAATACTGACGTTTTGCACATCACAAAAAGCTAATTAGAAACACTTTTCTTTTGTAACAAATAAGCCAAGCATATTGACATTAATTATAAGAAATACTCAGGGTTTGGAATAATCTGTTGAAGAGCACAGATGTATACCAAATCCTATGCAAATGAGAGTGTGTTTGCAACTATTCTTCAGGTAACACATTTACTTATAAAAATAAGGTATGTGTTTGGGTTTCTTTTTAATCATTAAAAGTCTTTCTCTTGCTCTTCCTCAATATAGTGAGATAGCTGTATCTGTTCAGCACAGCCTTGCATGCGTTCCAGGAGCTGGGAGCAAATTCTTTCCTTACATGAGTTAGTACTATTTTGTCAGCTTTCCTGGCATTACATCACTGTAACTAGGAGCAGAATTTGTTCTCCTTTGGTAGTAAATTTCCTTTGGTTTCAAAAAAAGCTAATGGAATTCATAATTGCATTTATAATTTTCAGTTTGTGTCCCTGAGCTTACTAGTGACAGAAGTATTTAAATAAAATGCTATGAATGAGATTTGTTATGTTGTCCTCTAGTGCTAGTAGTGACTTCTAATAACATTGGCCAGAAAACTTTGCCTATCACTTCTTTTAGTCCAACTGGCTGCAAAGAAAACTTACTTTTGATAGCATTAGTACATGATAAGAGTTCTTCTTGTGTAAGGGCCGTGACAGGCAGGCTCAGCTAGCTGAATTGCTCCATCCCAATTGCTCCCATTCCCTGCCCCATTCCCTTCTCTTTTGCTCCTTCCATCTCATGTACTGCTTTTATACAGGTACTAGATACTTCAATTTCTAAGTCAAATTCTCTTATAGAATCTGACAAATATTTATCTTAAGGATATCTCTTAAGTTTGGTGAGAGAGCTTGCACAGGAGCTGCTCAGTGGTCATTGTAGACCGTCACCTGGCAGGGCTGGGTTTGGACTGGCAAGCTTTAGGCCCCAAATCCTGGAGCCTGCTTCACAATTTCTTAGCCAGCCTATGAATGCCAGATTTTAGCATATCTACTCCTATGAACACCAGTCCACAAGGCCAAGTGTTGGTAGTAAATACTTAATTTCTCTCATCACCAGTAAATGTTGCCAGCGCTGGTTCAGGTTCCTTGAATGCTTTGCCTAACAATCCTCTAAATGTTTCACAGATATTTCCAGGGATACTGGGGTGGCACAAGTTCCAGAAAGTTTTCAGTAAAGTGTCTGCTTTCACTGCTCAGGTTCAAGCCCATTAAAGGATTTGAGAAAATCCATTCAGTGCTTTGAACAAAGAACAAATGTGAACCATTCCGATGATTTTCAGGTATCATTTCAAGCCACTACAAAGTGTTGGGAGAAGGGGAGGAGGAAATCTTTGCATATGTTCTAAAGATTTGTCAGCAGTTGGCCTTCAGACTAGCTTGAAGATTTTGGTAATGCCAGCAGCTACCGGAAGGTCCAGACAAACTCACACTAGAGATTGCCTAAGCCTTAAATTGCTGGGAGCTTACACACCAGCTGTGAATCAGCAGCCTTTGACCTGTTCTTGTATTTCCACTTCCGAGCATCCACTACTGGTAAGTGCCAAATATAAAATATTGTAATAGTTGGATCTCTGTTCAACCTAGTATGCTTGGTCTTGTTATTATGTTTACATCATTTCTAGTTAAGATAGAAAGGAGACAGCTTCCATCATACCTGCTCATGGATATTCGTATGGAAAAGCAGCAGTTTACATTGACTCTGGTAATCTAAGGGAACACTTTTACAAAGAGTCACTTCTGAGACATGGATTCACTTAATTTGCCAACACAGTAGAAGAAGCACTATAGCAGATGCCAGCTCAGAGTTGCATAGGCTTTAGTGGTGTCTAAATGCAGAAAAGGGATCAGAGAAATGAGAGTATCAGATGGTTGTGAAGTTGGAATGAAAGATGCTATATATAATTTCAGCTGTTGGAGGTGCAGATGTTTCTGTTTGTAACTATTCCTTACAGACAAGTGAGCCTTCTAAATATTTGTTTATATCTGGCCAACATAATAAAACAAGAGGCATTACTTTTGGAGCAACCATTGTCCTTTATTGAATTCCAACCAAAGCAGATTGATTGTTGCTTGGGAACTAGTGGTCAGGAGCATTTTGTTGGATGTGACAGTTTGCAGTACTCACACATCTCTGGCATTAGGGAAAGATGAGGTGAGGGAAGTGGACATCTGCCCTAAAGGGGCAGCAAAAAAGCAAAGTCATGAATGGAAACTGTCTTCTGTTCTAGCATAAGTGGTTTTTTTTTGCTGAAAATTTTTGAAATCTGTTGCTGGAATGATCAGCAAATTTTTCAGCCACTCCACAACTCTTCAAGTTCTTGCAAGGAGAAATTGAGGCACCAAGGCAAAGAGAAGCCAGGTGGGAGAAGTTGAGATGCAGGAGGAAGACAGGCAGGCTCATCTTGGTGGCCTGGCAGGCAGCAGGGTGTGGAGCGGAGGGGCACTGCTAGCAGGTGGAAAGAGTGGTTAGGACATACCTGCCAGGGGCCATAAAACTGGTATTGATGAAGGAGGTGCTAGAGATGCTCGGCAGGGAAGACTGCAGCAGAAGAGAAGAGCAGTGGTATTGGTGGAGGACACAGGGAGGAGTGGAGCTGTTTCTGCAGCCACTCCAGCCCAGGGTCACCTGGCTACTGCTCAAGGGCTGAGCAGGACTATTCCCTCTGGGACACTGGCATTATGTCCAAAAAGCAGGAGAGAAGCCTAACTCTCTTACTGTTTAACTGTGGAATCGGTGACATAACAATAAGGAAAAAGTCCTTCCACCTCCCCAGAAAAAGTTGGCTCTGTTCTGGCCAAAGTTTTTTTAGCAGGAGTTTTCCTGGAGACTACATCTGCCCCATGGGTGACATCCCAAGCTCTGCTCGAGCCTGGCAGGGCAGTAAGGGTGCCAAGCATTTCAGAGGGAGGGATGGAGGATGCATATTTGTGCCAGATAATTAACAGACTGTTGCAGAAAAAAAAAGCCACTGTGAGCCTCCAAGGTAAATGCCTCTTCTACCTTGCAGGCTCTGGAGCAGCTCAGCATGAGTTGCTGGAGCAAAGGAAACTGCAGGAGAGGGACCTGCATGTACCATGCAGCAGAAGCTCCCATAGACCCCAGTTTCCTCAGCACAGGCCAGACTGTTGGCTTAACTCTGCTGATCTCCCTTCCCTAGCACTCTCCTCCAGCCTACAACAGCACTTCAGTGGTGTCAACAGCCTTCAGTAGCCTCCAAGAGACCTGCAGCAAAGGAGAGGTATTTGGGATTTGTGGGGGAGGCTGGTAGCTATTTTATTTGAGCTCTGCATTCTCTGTGCATTGAGAGCATTGCTCCTGTAGCTCCCTTTAGAGACCATGACATCCATTGCCCAGGTTGAGCAGCCCAGTATCCAAGGGAAAGGAGATGTCCAAGGGATGCTTTTGCTTATCACTGTCATGTAAATCAAGCCTAAATCTGAGTCCTTTGAAATGTGAGAAAATGAGAGATTCGATTATCCATATGGATCAATCTGGATTTATTCCAGATTGCTTCATTAATAGCAATCAAAGACATCACTTTAATGGATTTTTTATCCTCAAAATTATGATCATGAGGAATTTGTTCTGGCTATTGATTTTGAAAAGGCTTTTGATTCTCTTCAATAGCCTTAACTTAGTTCAGATTTAGGTAGCAGTAGGATTTAGTCTTAAATATGTTAGATAGGTCAATCTCCTTTATTCAAATCCACAGTTATGTTAAACTAATGACCATAGTTTGAAGATGATTTATGTACTGGGGCTTTGGCAGGAGGATCCTTTTTCTCTGATACTTCTGCTGTTACAGAGAAGCCTTTGTTTTGGGAGAAATCAGTATTTTTAAGGGGAAAGTCAGTGATATTTTCCATTCTGCCATTAGTTGGAGAATATATGTATATATATATTTATATATTTTTAATGAAGATTATAGATATTATGCTATAAGTCGCTGGATGTTCATGTTTCTTCTTTGTTAATTGGGGTAAAACTCTTAAAGCCATTAGGCGATTTAAATGTAGCTCTATTTGAACAATATCCTTTATTGGTTCCCCCATTATCCTTTAAACATCTTGGTGTGCAAGGGGATAAAATTAGAAAGAATTTGTTTGCTTTAAATTGCCAGCCTCTGCTTGATAAAACTATTAGCTATTTAGCTAATTGGCCTGCTCTTCCATTATCATTAATTGGCAGAATTGATACAATTAAAATGGAGGCTTTATCTGAAGTGTCTGTGTTTTTTTCCAAGGTATACCCAATCCAGCTCCCAAACATGTTCAGAGAGCCTTACATTCTGCAATTAGTTTTGCTTTCAGGATTAGAGGTAAATTTAAGATTAATTTTGAAACTCCGTAGCTTCTCCTGGAGTCAGCTGGACTGGCTCCTGCTAATTCTGTTGTTGTTTTTGGCTGTCCTGGTAAAACGTGTTGCTTCACGACTTAAACAATTCCCAGCATTAAGCGGTGGCAGCAGCATGTGTAGGACAGTTCAGCCACAAACTGAGCAGAGTCAGGCCTGAGAGCACCCCCCAGCTTTGCAGAAGTTCAGGGCAAGGCCTACATCTGGGGCTGCAGCTGCAAGGTGCTAACCCCCATTATTCCCTGAGCCACCAATGCACTCTAACATGAACATAATTTTTAAGCACACACACAGACGCGGTGACGCCAATTAGCTTACTCATACTAGTAAAGTTAAATAAAGGCTGTGTTTTGTTTGTCACCTTGTCTGTTAGAGACTTATGAGAGCCTGTTGCAAAATAGGGTATGTACTTCCGCTTGCACCTTGGTCTCGCCCTAGCTGATCCTGCTGTCCCGATCAGCTGGGAGGCACTGGATTTAGAGGAGAGGCTGTACCTCTCCTGCTCTTTCCCTGGACTCATAGCATCAGGAACCTGCACCCTCTGTTCTTACCCCTGGCAGACACGCCATCTACTTTAGATCACTGGTACAAATCATGCTTTCACCTCCTAATGCTATGATTCATGCTAGCCATTAGCTTCAATTAAATGAATAGGCCACAAGGAAATTAAAACTAAATAATGCTTCTATCAAGGGAAGGTCTTCTTAAGAAGCAGGGCCTCTGCTGCCAGAATTAGTCACCTGGTCTGCCTTCTGCACCAGAGACTAAGAAAACGAGAGGATGATTAATTGGGCAGGACCAAGAGGATGTTGACCCTCCCATACAGCTAGCCAGTGTGGGCAGTTGCTTATTCATACCATGGGAGCAGTGGCTACATCACTGATCACCGCTACCACCTCTGCATCATCTCCATCACAATTCTAGATGGTCTTGTGGTAGCCACACGTTCTTCACCACCCAAGCATGCTCTTACACTGGGACATCCTTATCTAAAAAGTGAGTAAAGCTCTGTCACCCACAGAATGAGCCATTTAAAGCTGCTAAAAATAATTTGTATGTAAAATATAAAATTTTTCTACTCAAAATACTTAAAAATGTTTTATCTGTAAGATATATGCAAATATAATTGTACAGAATTTTAGTTAAAATAAATCAGATCTATTCTCATAGGCATGACCCAGTGTGCGCATAACAGGTAGAAACACTGGAGCAATCTTGATAGAATACAGCCCTGCTTAACTCACTGAAGTCGTTGTGGTCTTTAGAATATACCAGTCATTTCATGAAGCACATCATGTTTCATGGGTTAATCCTGATTGACTTGTGATGCTTTGCTTTTGGGTATTACCTGAATTATTCTGCCCATCTCTTCTCCATTCATTCTGTCTATTGCAAATATCATTCTACATAGATTTCTCTCATACACTCATTTGTTATTTAATTATGCATCCCTTTAAGGAGATAGACACATCAAGTAACAGTACTCCATGGCACGCAGAAAGAGGCATTGTTTACTATTCCATAAAAAAGCGTGAATGTGGAACACACAGTTTATAAGATACTAATGAATTATTTGGATTTTTTACCTTAAAACTGAGTCACTCCAGCTAAGTTCAGTGACTGGTGGAATTTGAATGTGGTAGGTAATAGCCCATGAGACAACCATATGATAGATTTCAGCTTGGCTCATACTGACCATCTCAGCCATGCACCTTGGCACTGAGTGGCATTTGTGGTATCTCACCATGGGGCCACGTTCTGCTGCCTCAGTTATGATGAAGCAAGGCCTGAAGCTGAACTGTTGCTGCAGGTCTTCGGATTCTCCTAGGTAGAAAGAGAGCATGTGAGCCTCTGGAACTAACAACCTGGCATGTCTCCTGAGCAGTAAATTTGCTGTGATATGTCCCCTTGGGCTGAAGGGCCGGGGCTGTTGTGGCTCTATCAGGAGGAACGTGCCCCCACCAGTGCCACTGGAAGCCTCACACTGCCATTGCCACTGAAACCTGTGGTTCAGTTAAAAAGGAGTCTCTATCATAAGAAACTAAAAGACAACTGTGTTAAGTGTACCAATTCTGTGCTGATTTTGCTCCTGAAATGACTGCAGTAAATAATCAACATTACAGTGGTGTAAAACTCATGAAAGAGGTGGGAATCAAGCCCTGTGGGAACAGTCAGAGGAGCTGCAGTGTAGCAGCTAGTCCTCCACGTACAAGATTTAAGGTGTGTTAGGACCAAACTCTCCTTGGAGCAAGCAGTGCTGCTTATTTGATTCCATCTACTGTGGATTTGGTTTATGGTCACCAAGGCAAGAAGAGTCCAGAAAAAGGGACATTCCTGGGCTGAAACATTACTGTGGCATAGCAACGCCTTTCCTCGGTTTGAAAGTAGAGATATAACTCTGAATGTCATTAACTAAGACAATAATAAATTAATACAATAGCCAAGTAATAGCTCTGTAATGCTTTCATGTATGAATTGGAATGTGAATACTGAGATTTTCATTTCATGGTTGAAAAATACATGAGTTGACCCAAATATTAATTTCTGCATTTCAATCATTTACATATTATGGGTCAATAATCATTTCTTGCACAAATGACTTTTCAAATGAGAAGCAGTATATTGTAATGGTCTGTCGTATTTACAAACATCTCATTGTTTTCCCAACTTAGCACTTAGTATTTAACGTATACTGGACTGGATACTGTTTGCCAAATACAATACAAAAAGGACTCATGTAAAATGCAGAGGCTATTTTCTCTTACTATTATCCATAATTTATAATGTTCATAAACCATGGAGTTGTGTGCCTGAGCCCTCACTTTGGACCAGGCATGATTTTTCTGCAATTGTTCAGGAGACCTGATAAGCCTCTCTGTTCTTGGCCTTAAACATCTCACCCCTTTGAGGAGCCCTCTGAAGGTTCAGCCCTGTCAGAAGGGTTAATCGTGGGGATTTTGAGGTTTAGTACATCCCAAGCTTTTTTTTTACAGCATGCAATGACATCCAACAAAATGCCTAGGGTGTCTTTTTTCAATTACTTTACAAAGCTGGAATAATATAAATAACCTTGCTTTTTCCTTACTGGTATTGAACTTAGTCCATCATTTCAGGCTGTTCATTGTTTCCTCATATTCCACCCCTTTATTAGCCAACATATCCCAGCAGAAACCTTGTGTTTTGGAGTAAATAGTGTTCAAGTCCTGAATTAATCAGGGACTGGTGCAGCATATATTCACTGCCCAACAAGATGAATTTACACATCTGCCTTTTCCCCTAATTATAATTCCAGAGGTTGAATGTCAACAGCATATGGGTATATCCTCATAGAGGCATGCAAACACACACACACAGGCACACACTGTACATTAATCTCTCTTGGCTTATCCGTTGCTGTCTTTAATTTGTATACTTCAAAATTGAGTGGTGAGGTCATTTATTAGACTGTTTTTGTGAGTTTTATGTAGTGATAAGAAAGCGGTTACATGCAATTTGTTTTTATAGAACTCACTTCTGTAAGTATGAGCTAATATTTCCTTTCTTTAACAGAACAGTGAGGAAGAAGAGCTTGCAGAGGTAACTAAGAGTTAACTGGCAACATTTCAGCTGTCACCATTGTCTTACATCTACAGAGAGAGTGGAGAGAGCCAAGAAGATGTAAGTACAGCAGGCCACTGGGAAAAAAAAAAAACAAAAAACAAACAAAAAAAACCCAAACACGTTTATAAGTATAAATTTCTCTTCAGAAGCCTCAGAGCAAATCTTTTCAGTTTGTCTTGATTTTTCTTCCCCTATTTTTAAAACACAATGTGTGGTGGAAATGATTGTTATTATCCAAAGGACCTTACTTGCTGGCTCGCTGCATCTCTGTTTATGAAATGCCATAACAAAAGTGAGCTCACGCTTGTGTGCTTCCAATGCGTGATGTTCCTGTGTGCCAGATGGGCACTTTCATGACTGTATGAGCGTGGATTATTTCATTTCCTACATCTGGGACTCCAAATGGCTGCACAGAATGCCACAGGAGAGCGGCACAGATCTTCAGCTGGGGAAGCCTACCTTCACAAGGGAACTGGCTACATCAGAGGGGATGAGGCAGAGAAGCCCCGAGTGACATCTGAAAGTTCACATAAGCCAGGGCCATAAGGGAAACCTTTAGAACCAGGAACAAGACAAAAATAAACAATAACTAATGCTGGATGTCAGCTGCAGAGTTGGGGGAGGGAAAATAAACCATAAGCAGTTTCTTGCCTGGCCACAGAAGATGTGTTTGGAATGCTGTTTTGTATTTCAGCACAGAAACTCTGCTGTGACCTTCAGCTATCGCTGGGTATTACAAGTTCTACAGATAGCCAGAGAGAAATATCCCAAGGAGAGCTGGCATATACTGTGCCATCTCACTTAATGTTGACTGCATATTGCTCACAGCCCATTCCAGAACTGTGACTGGCCAGCCTTATGAAAGCACTGCAGAATCCTACAGGAACAGTCAGGAAAACTACCATTTGTCATAACTCTATTGCAGGATTTGGGATAATTACTTGTTTGTTTGTAGGATAAAAGAATGCATTCTTTTTTTTTTTCCATCCCAGAACAATGAGAGCAGATCTGCAGTATAGTGAGGACCCGGTCTGCTACACTTCTGTGGTGCATGTTGCATTTCAGTGCCAGCACTTACCAGAGACGGTAAGAAGAGACAGAATAGGCTGTCCTATATGTTTGATTGAATTAACTGTAGCGGGAAAAAAATATATAGTAAACCCAGTGACTTCCTTAAGATGAAAGAGAACAAGCTCCCAAAGAAAGAACAAATGGAAAAAATAACGAACAAAAGAAAATAAGAGCTTGTGACACAAAGTAAGAAAAATAAACAGCAGTTGACTTAACTGTTTTGCATAAGATATTTACAAACCACAGCATATTACTGTTTGCTTTATGCATTTTCACATCCTGCTCAGTTTAAAGCAGTAATTTTCTGCAAGGACAACAGAGGGAAAAAAAATGCTTTACACTGCTTATATTAATTACTTTTTTTCATTACCCGTCATGTTTTCTACAGGCTTGTGTATTATTACTGTAAAATGTAATGAAACAGAAAAAGAAAAAAAGAATGGACTTCTGGGAAATTTTCCAATTCTTGAAATGCAATGTTAATTGAGAGCTATTTTTAGGTCATCACAGATAGAGCTGAACCCATTGCCATCAGTGCACACAAAGGGAATTGTCCAGGTGCAACACAAACTGGGTGAGCGTATCAGTTTCTACTGATGGAGAAGAAGGGAGAGAAACTGTCTCCCCAGAGGAATGGGTCTTGCTGGGTTTGGGGCAGCTTCTATATCTCAGCATTAAGTTCTCAAAGCATAAAATGAAAAGAAGGGGTATGGAGTCAGTGTAGTCCAGGACCTGCCATAACCATGGGTGCTCCAGAAAGAGACCCAGTGACAGGAGGGTACAATACATGACAGTGAGAAACTCTCTGCTTTGATGGCTGACTTCCAGCTCTGGCATGGAGGGCACTCTGTAAGTCAGCATAAAATAAAGTCCCCTCAGAATGTATCAGAAACGTGATCCCTTTAATTTATAGATCTCCTAAAAGGCTGCCAAAAATCAATTATTTTAATTTGTATATAGCACAGCCATGGACTGATTCAAGTTCTTTTGAAGTATTTTTAAACAGCCATTGCACAAAGCCACCCTCTTTCCCATATGCAAAAAATGAATTGAAAACCACAATCTCTTGCAGTCACTTTGATCGCGAGAAAAGACACATAGGACTCTGCAAGCAAATCTGAGGCCCCCTGCTAAGTCCTTTAACTGGTACCTTTACTATTAGTCCCAAGAATCAGCTCTCCCTGTATTATCTGCCTCTTTTCTCAAAGAGTGCAGGGAAGGTGTGTGAGCCAATAACAGCTTGTGAAGACCAGAGGAAATACTTGTGGGTGGGTGGAGGTTCTCTTTGAAACTGGAGAAGTGGAAAATCTTTGGTGTGCACTTAGTAAGGCTGAAATGAAAGGGGAAAGAGCATCCCATGTGGGGGAAGCCACCCTTATCTTCACAAAGCTGTTTGTTCTCTGCATTACACAGCACTGCTATATAAGCAAGAGCCGAACGTGGACTTTTTTTTTTTTTTTTTTTTTCAGCAGCCATCCTCACATGTAGAATGTTTTGGAAAAACTGAGACTACCCTGAAAAATTTTCTACCCACTTTTGCCCCCTTCATGTAGCAATCTCAAAATGAAGCCATGACCAGATGGTCAATAACCAAGAACGTACCTATTGTTCTGTTTGCCTTGATGCTACTGCACTTCTAGTAACCAGCCTGTAGGTACAGGAGTCATCTCTCTGCCCAAGTTGGCCCAGATCAGCAATTGAACAAACATTTTCTTTTAGAAATGCTGCATCAAAAGTACTAACTTTCATAGTGAGAAATTGTTTTAGAGCCAAGGCAAGGTGAGTGCATTACACTGCCACTCACCCACACAGAAGGCAAGTGACCTCTGATACTCTCTTTGCAAATCAAGAAAGAAGTTCTTATTGACTATGCATGTCCCTACCTCCAGTGGTGGTACCAGCATTTAGACTTCATTTTGCCAAGCCAAGGTGGCTCCAGCTAGTTGGAGCCTCACCTTAGCTCATTATTGGCTTGTCAGCACTATATACTTCATCAAGTCTGACAGCTAACCCCATACTTTTGTATCTCTGCATGACAGGCTCCTTTTTGCATTTAGACGTGAGTTATTCCCCTTTGCTAGAAAAATTGATTTGAATCTGTAGCTCTCTGATTGAAAGTCATGTTTTTTTCCACAAAGAACTCAGCTTTGTTCTTTCGTAATGCTTTAGTTCTCTTCAGCACCCCAACTTGCTTTCCTTGTAGGCAGTGGTCCAGAAATGGTAGGGCTCCTTTACAGACTCAAGCAGGTAGATTTTCTTGTAGTGAGATGATAGGAACAATTGTTGGAGGGCATGAAAGGCGCAGTGGGACCTGGGAATGAGATTACAAAGCCTCCTGGAGGAGCAGGGGTGGTTTGACTCAAGCCAGCTAGGTATACTGGTACGCTGCCCATAGCACGTGGCTCCCACATGAGTCAGCCCCTCAACACTCAAGGTGCTGGAGAAAGGGCACTAATCTAGTTTATTCCAAGTCAAACTCATGGTGTAAATAAGGAAGTCAGTATTCAAATGGCAATTCAGACTTGAGATAATGTTCTAAGATACATGTAGTCACTTATGTCCATGGGAGTATTATTGCCGTAACTTTCACTTGAATGAGTATTTCATCTCTAGGAGCTTTCATTTTTCCAGTTGATTAGCTGGCACCTGTCCTCTGTTGAAAAAGGGTAGCGTGCACCTGAAGAATCTCAGTAATAAGCCAGTTGGGGATACTTTGCAGGATGGACCCATGGAGAATGCAGTCATTTGACTGGATCAATAGGTGGGATTTCCTCAGAGAAAGGGAATTCAAATGTCACTTCGAAAATTTCACTTCAGTGTTTTCATTTTCTGTTTCAGCTGTGTCAGGAATGGCCTGCAGATTTAAACTCTGACTCACAGTAGGAGAAATGAGGGTCCATTAATTCTTATGAAAAAAAAAGTGCCATTCCAGGCCATAGCCCTAATGTAAATGAATTTGGCATGTTCCAGAGTAGACCATCACTTCCATTATGAAATCAATGGATATAATTTAAGCTTTGGTCCGACAAGGCCTGAAACTTGCAGAGCACACACCAGATGTTTATTAATGTTTAGAGGGTGTCAATGGTCATAAAGGATTTCAAATCATAAAACCATGACAGAGGGTCTGATACTGGCTGCAGCGCAGTGCTTTCAAAAAATTTTATTGTCTCTCAGAAAGCAACAGGCCACAGTTCTTAAACATGTTTCAGGAACTGATCTGCACTCAGAAATGCTCTAGTATCTATGGAAATTTGCCTCTAATTTATCTTACAGTCCCATCTTTCTGAGCTGTGTTTAGGACCATGAGCATTTCATGCAGGCATACTTTTTAAACTGCTCCTCTGCATACATAGAGGGCAAAAAGTAGAAGAAATATGTTATGGACTCCAGCTGCTAGAAATATCCCATAAGAAGTTATGTGCTGGCCAGGATTTGTAAGGATGCCATTGGTATGCTTCAGATGCAGAACCCAACTAAGATGGGGAAGTAATGTCCACTTTGAAGTTGCAGTTGCAAAGCTCCCCACGGTTCCTCCCAGCCTGTGTGTCCTGCCAGAGGGTCTGTGCCACTGCAGGAGAAACCCTGCCAGGCAGTACAGCCAGCCTGGCCTCCCAGGATTTGGCTGCTTCAGCACTGGTTCCCAGCACCTTCTATACACTGGAGCACCAGGATGCTGAACTGAGTGTCTATACTCACACACAAACCTTTAAAAAAGGTTTCAAAAACGCAGGGCTGACCCATGGCCTCTATGATTTGCTTCAGTAGGTTGCACCTTAACCCTGTTATTTTCCTCAAATTTTCTCAACTGTAACCTTCCTAGGTACCATCAGCATAAACCTCACCTCCCAGGTAACTCCTCAAACCCAAGCATATCCTTCTTTAAACACTGCAACTGCTGTGAGATGAAAAATACCATGCTTAAATGGTGCCCTTTGGAGTGGAGCACTGTGCATAAAGAGACCTGCCAGATTCCCATCAGACGGGTTAGCTGAGATGGGGGGGGCTGGAAACATTGACTGCAGCCAATTTCCTTTTCTCTATTCGTTAATCCACGTTGTCCAAACAATAAGAACATTTGGTGCATTTACCTCTAAATATGTCAAATGCTCCTTTAGGAAAGAACTTCCAAGACCTAAAATCGTCTTTTAAGATCAAATTCATTGCCTGAGCTTAAAATTGTTCTTGACACAAATAAGCACAGACACACACTTGCAGACTTCATCTGCACTGTAGGAATTGTCCTGGGATAGCACAGTGCTGTCTGTGGAGCCCTGCTGCAAAGCCTGGCTTTCTGATACTAAAAGAGCACTGCAAATATTAACATGTTGTTGAGTGTGAGGGAATTAAAAACAACAACAAAAAAAAAGAAGATGAAGAAAGAAAGAAAGATTATCCCATAATATAACAGATCTAAAAAGAAATTGGCTTTATTTTCACCTATTGCGGACGAATGGAGGTAAAGCAACTTTTAATTAGTACAACAGGACAATAGGAATGAAATTGGCTTGGCCACAAGATTTTTGCAGGATGACACTGATGGTATTACTATCCAACTTCAAAGATTTGGAAAGATGTGGCTGCTAACACTGGAGAATAGAAACCTGTTTTTCATCAACTAGGCTGGCCTGACAAATTAAGTCTGTGGAGTCATTAGATTAAGATAAGAGCTTATCTCCTAGACTGACATTTATTCAGAGGTTTTTATGCTGCTCAACTAGTAATTAGTGTAGTTGAATTTTTAACACTGCTTTGTCCAGTTATTTGACAAATTTGAAATATATACATCTTTGATTAAAAAAAAAAAAAAAAGAAGAAGAAGCTAAAATCCAAGGGTACGGAATTATTAGTGTGGAAAGGTTTTAATTTCTAGAAAAGTTGAGATGGCGTTAAAGATCTTCAAGCAAGTCAGAAGTTGTTCTGCTTTTGACTCATTTCAGTACACTCATTGAGAGGCCCCTTAAACTAAATTTGTAGGCACTAAGCAGCAGATACCTCCAGCAAATCTGCAATTTCCTTCATATCCATCCATTTTGTAATTCTGCTGCTTTACAGGAGCAGGAATCCAGTGGAGGCTGCACTCCTGCTCATTAGTGCTTGTCTGCCTCCTTCAGCACTCTGGTTGGGATTTCTTGGGGGGAGTTTCAAAAGGATTCTTCTCTCACATGGCTGATATCACAGGATAACGTTTATTTTTCCTGTCCCGATTTTCTTGTACTAACAGATGGATTGTTCCTGAGCAAACAAATGCATTGCTCCTGAACACATGTTTTAACATTGCTTTAGACTAACAAATCTTTTTTTTTTTTTTTTTTTGGAACATTTTATTTTGAGTAATCAAAGATCAGAATTAGAATAATAATTAGTGATGAAATGAGTGAGGATTTGTTTATGAACTTTGCCTTTTTTTTCCCTACAGTTATGTCCCAATATTACTGTTGCTATATTTATTTTGTCCAAAGTGCAACCATCTCAGCATCTGTCATTGTATCTGTTAGAAACACACAGGCAAGGAGAGCTCACAGTAGTAAATTACGGTTCATCCAACCACTTAATTCTTATGATTGCTGGCTTTCACCAAAAAGCAAATAAACAAAAAAAAGACTGAAATTCAGGGCAGTTGGCCACACCACCTCTGAGTGCAGCGGTGGCATTAGAGCAGGGCATGAGTGCTGAGGCCACCTGGGAGCAGAGGCTGTGTGCCAGCACCTCATGGCTGCTTCTGTGGCTTTGGATTTTTCTAATGTTTACATGAGTCCCCACGGTACAAGAGAAGTTAAGCACCCGATAAGCACCACAGCTCATCCATGGCACAGCGCTTGAGGATGCAGGGATCTTGGGCATGTTCAGCCAGGAGCGGAGTCCTGCTGCCCTCCAGTTCCTGAGCCAGGTTGAAACGGACCTTTAAAGATTATCTAGTTGAGAATGATGTGGCAATGCTCATCAATCTGAACCACTTGCATCAGTCCTCAGAGAAACTTTAAGCACTGCTTTTCCCCCCTCTGAATTGCAGCTGTTGCTGCTGCCTTTGCTGTCTCCCAGCTCAAAAATCCCTCCGAACTGCTGAAGTGCAACTCATTTCCCTGCCAACAGAGCACGAAAGTGGAGCCTGGACCTGACCCTCCGGTATCTGTGAGAGGAAAGCCCAAATTCTGATTTCTCCAAAAAGGATCAGGGACTGAGCTGAGAGAGGAGAGATTTGAGTTGAAGCAACCTGGGGTCTGTGGTAGCATCATCACTGTTTCCCTGGGCTGGTTTCCCCTGCTGAGCCGTGCATCACTACACAGACTGGATGATGTCAGTGCTGCCCGAGCAAGCTTCAGTTTGGCTGCTGAATAAAGGGAAGAGTTGTCGTCACCACACAGACAGAAAAGCAAAGAAAGCCTATGTCTTCTAGCTAAAAAGCCAGCTTAAATGAAGGCATAAACATCTCCTTTTGAGGTACCGTGGAGACAACAGCACACAGGCATCTTTGTGTTGCCCGTCCATTGGCAGCACTGGCTCATCAGGCAGTTCCCCATCCCCAGATCTGTGTCAGACACCTCATCCTGCTCATCTGTGGGGTTTTGGTTCATGGACTTTTGCTGCTCTCCTGCACTTCCATGAGCAAGGCCACTCTCTCACACCTGCACCTTGGGTCAGTTTAAAAACAGCTGCTGTTTGATGGCACACACTAAATGAATTACTGTCCTCAGTTATGGCCTATGAGTCTGGAGAATGAGACCTTCACTGGCACCACACAGGAGGCCAAGGACAGGCAGAAGCACGGGCAAAGGCAAAGTTCCGCTGGGTCAAGGGAAGGGGCATGGCAGACTAATGAACAGCAACCTGCTCTTAGGTGGAAGACTGCTCTTCAGCATTTGGCCCAGGTCAGACAGGTGAGAGAGGATTTTTCTCAAGTTTCTAGTGTTCCTAAGCAACTTGTAAGATGGGAAAGAATGGCAGCTATTTTTGTTAACTGGCAAATAAGTTGTCAATACCACCAGAAATTGCTGCCCCTTACTTAGACATTGCTCTAGTTTTTCTTTTGATGACTTTTGGCTTCTAAGCTTGGCACAAGAGGTAGCCATGTCCCAGAAAAATATGCTTGCCCTTTTCAACCAGATTCCTTATGCTCAGGTTTACCCCCAGCAAATGTATCACAGTGCCATAAATTATGCAGTGAGTTCCACACAAACATCCTCTACTCTCTGAAATGAAGGTGAACACTCGGTAGCACAAATACGCGATGTTGCCATCCAGCTGTTTGTGTTTCCCCCAGGCATTCAATACTTCCCACAAATAACTACACTTTGCACTTCTATAACATACATTCTGAGACCCCACAGGGCACCAAAAGATGGAGTAAATGCCTCTATTTCTATGTCATAGGTGCTTAGCGCTTCTGAAATGCAAGCTCAAAGCAGGGTGTGTTGAACATCCTAAGCATGGAGAAACCTTTCTGGAAAGCTGATGGAAAAGATTTTCTCAACTACTGGTGGTCAGTCAGCGGGCAGTGGTTGGTGCAACTGTTGCAGAGGGGGTTCCCTCACCGCAGGGAAGTCTCTCTCCAATAGCCTGAGCTTTCCTCCATTTTAATTTTCTGTGGTATGGTATTTATTAAGTACTTTGCCATAATGTGCCATTGCTAGTGTGCCAAATCCTGAGCAAATCACATCCTCAGTTCTTCTGTTTCAGATTTGTGAGATAATCTATTATAGATTAATCTTTTCAGTCTTATGGTGCAATGTCAAAAATAAATTGGGGTTATGAAACTGGAGGGGAGCCACTGGGGCAGGGGGGAGGGAGGGCGTGTTCTCATTGTTGCTTCTTATTTGACTTTGAAAGCATTGTCACAATGAGATTTTTGGAGCTGATTGTTACCCCGTGGAATCCAAAACACAAGGTAAAAATGTCGTGGACTAAGTTTTTATCTCCACAGATATCAGCTCAGTGTTGAACTGTGGATGATT